>NW_016907986.1:203168-250428 GCF_001483705.2 Eufriesea mexicana
TCCGATCTCAGGTTAATCTTGGTCGCGTTTTATGTGTCAAGGGTATTCCGTCTTGGCCTCTCCTTGCGTTGCTCTGATCAGACTCGGGCCTTACGATCTTGGGATTTTGTCGTTAAGCGTACCTCACTTTGGAATAATTGGATTCGCGTCCATTGATTCTGGAATCTCCTGTGAAGAGTTCCATAACTCGAGAATCGAGACTCGATGTCTAGGTATTCGAAATGAGCTTCATAGGGAATGTCCAACTTAGATCTTATATTTACCTCATTATCGCATTCGAGTTCTATATTCTAGGTTCGGGGATCTTTCGTCCAGGAATTTATAGATCGTACGATTGCTAGTGTGATCTTCGGATTTCCTAAGGGTGGACCGTGTTGCGTTTAACCATGTCGAGGTCAGGGAATTCCAAGTCCCGCGTCATGGAAATGGCCCGTACTTGTATCTCTTGGTCCTTGGAATAGGACTGTCGCGGTTTGACGATCCCAATGGGGCAAGGATCAAATAGGTAGTCACGTGACTATCATTCGAATTTCATCTCTGTGTTAGTAGAATCTGATATTTTAATTCATTTCATTGCTGATATTTGTCTAATGTCTCTTATTATTTCCAAGTTTCATACTTTCGCTTGTGGCCTTCCTTTTAATAGCAAGATGGATATTCGATCTTTCAAATATTCTTCCTTTTGGTCGAAGAAATGTCAGATTTGCGGAATAAAATAAATAAAAGCAGCAAAATTCTAACTAAATGTAAGAAAATAATATAAGGATTACGCTATTTTATCGCATGGAAAACTCTTCTCCCTTTCTTTTCCATATTAAATGGCACATGTTCTTACCGGTCACAAATTATGCTCGCAAGGATTCTTCAGGACTCACTCCCTGTGTCATCAAGAGCCCTCTTTTTACCCCCTGTGACGAGCTCGATGAGTTGCTTAGGATTGATAGGATTCAGCTAATTAGCGATTCGTTCTCGCGAAAATCACTCTACTCGTCTAATTCGCGATCCAATTTTATACAAACAGGATCCTACATGGTTTTCAGTTGATTCGCGATTTCTTCTCGAAAAATAGGTTCTTACGTCGATGATTTAAATTCCTTACCTCGCTATTGTCCATGCTCGAGATCGTGTCGTAGCAAACGCGGTCACTCTTGTCGAAGCTTATCAAATTTAAAATCCCTTAGTCAGAATTCTATACTTCGCGTACAGCCCTGATATCGATTTCCGAATTTCTATTTTCCTGGTCGCGCAAAATGTGTTAATATCCCTAAATCCGTGTCCGTTACAATTAATCCTGCACCGCCCCCGTCACCTCGCCTTCTGTCACATGGAAATTAATTTCAGCGTCCAAAATTCTACCCTCGATGGAGAAAATTCGAATTACACGCGAACGTGACAGATGGGCCGTATCGGTGTATCGTATCGAAAAGACAAGTTAACGAACGGTCGCACGTTGCTGCGAACACGAGCTACAATCCGTCGACGATTTTCCTTACGGTGTGGCCCGTTTTCCAGCGATCCTTGCCTCGTGCCACGAATTTATCGTCCCTCCACACAACGGACGTCAACGTAAATCGTGGCTGAATGACCCAAAATAAACTTGGCGGGGGAAACGCCAGCGCGCCTGGTGTCTACCGCATTGGGGCCATAATTTAGCGCTAACCAATATCGCCTAACCAAGGAACGGCTGAATATTGCGTTCCAAAGATAACACGGAAATTTGTAAGCTTTATCGGGGATTCTTCCACAATCAGTTGGCCCAGCACTCGTTATTCTAATCCGTCGTCCGCCTGTTATCGTTTCTTTCGCCTCTCGTGCCGCGTCGATCGCCGAGCCACGCGGAAAACGTGCAATAAATTCCGCTTATGCCCGTGGAACGAACCCTTTCGTAGTTTCACGCGATACCAGTAGGGAGGCTGCAATGGATTTCAAAAACGTTTCAAAGGCAGCTAAAAGCGTTATTTTTAAGCAAGCCGCGGTTGGGGATCAGGGGCAGCTTTACTATGGGCTTTCGATCGATGAAGGGGAATTGGGAAAAGGTGAATTACAAAGCGTGCGTCCCAATTTCGTCTTTTTTTTTTTTTTTTTTTGTTATTTTTATTTTTCACGGTATGTTAGCTGTCGTTAGAGGGAGAGGAGTTCTCGAAAGCGAAGGATTTTTATGAAAATTTTTTCTACGGAATTTCGCTTTCGTTTCACCCTTGGTGGGATCGCCAAGCTGGGATCGTGGATGTTCTTCGTTAACAGGGGTCTCTGGAGAACCCTATTGTTTTTCTTTTTCATCGTCGAGGCAGCGTGTATTATCGTTTCGTTGTAGCAGAGGATGCATCGAATTTGTGAGGTTCGTTTATTGGAAATGTTTATTTACCACGTAACTTTTATTATTATTATTTGTATTAATGTATATTATTATTGTTATGTAACGAAGAAGGTACACCTGAGGACTGGTTTGTCAGACCAAGTGTATAGGCGAATCCTTTAGCTTCATTTATTTTAGAAAAGGAATTGTAGGATAATTTGCAGCAATTTTAATTTAGAATAAGCATTTCAGACGATTTTCTTTTCATATTTTTATTTATCATAATTGGTAATAAAATCCGTAGGAAAGCCACGATGCAGATTGAAAAAGGGACTTGTTTATATTCTCGTAGTAGGAAAGGGAAATATGGTATTTTTCTTGAAGCAACGAGGAATCCTTGTACGTTTGTTAGTACGGAATTGGTATTTCCGTGGAATGAACGCAAGTTGGTATTTCTCTGTGGAACCGTTTGTGTCGCCAGACTTTCGGTGTCATTGACTTGTATACCTGTAATATTACATTTCGGAATATTCTTAGGTTCGATTTACCCTATTTCGGAACGGAAGTGAAACTTTTCGTTGAAGTCTTGCGGTCAAAGACCAAGCTTGCAAGGAGTGGATATCTGAACTCACAGATCATTTAATTACTATCGACTGGGACACGAACACGATCTAATATAGACAGCCGAATACACGAAACGTCGATGACATTATTCAGAAATTAACGGAAAAATTTAAAAACCCTCCTAAATAGTATAATAGACCTTAGACCTTAGACCTCCAACCTTAAACACTAATCCTACCATGGTTTAAATCACCCTTTACCAAACTTTCATTAAAAATTCCGCGTTCAACGTTATCATCCTAATCACTCGTCTTCGCGATTTTTCTTTCAATTTATGTATAGTCATTTTTTAAAACTTCTACTTCTTTTCCATTCACCGGTTACTTAACCATGATAGGTTTAGCGATAAACTTTTCTACGAAAGAAATTTTCACAAATTTTCTCGTTATCAATAACTTTCCTCTCATTTCCAACTAGCCTGACTCCGTCTGCTATTTCGAAATCTAACCATCTAACCCGATCCTACTCGAAATCCGCCAGCAAGAAAACACGATCGACGAAAGTCCTGAGCGTTAGACACAGCGGATAAACTCGCGTAACGAGATCCAGTTCGCTCATCTTTTCGCCCTTTCATGGGCCCTTGTATCTCTCGCATTCTCTCTCGCATGGGGTAGTTTCCTTGGCCCGATATTCGGGGCGAGAACTCTCATGGCGCGCAATTTACATCGAAATCATGGTCGATGTTCGCGTCTGTCGCGTCGTTGGGACCGATACTAATGGCCGAGAGGAGGAGAAAGAGAAAGAGAAAGAAGGATTCATGGTTACAAAGGTGTTCGTAGTTGGTTCCCGTGCTTGGGAGACCACGGGGGTAAGAAGAAGGCGACGTAAAAGGTACACTTCCGAGGAAGTTTCCCCCGGGACAAGGACGCGCGGTCGCCATTGCATGTTCCAGACGTAACGTCGTTTTCTCTTCGCCGTCTCTTTTTCCCTCTCCTCCTCTCTCTCTTTCTCTCTCTCTCTCTCTCTCTCGCGTCTGTATTTTCTTGTTCCTGCCGCGGCATGCAATTTTCCGCGTCCGTCGGAATTTTACGACCCCGGGGTTACGAGGGTAATACGATGCCTTTTTTTCGGTTCTAGTTGCTCTATTTTTTCACCCCCTCGTCTCTCTTTTTAATTCTTCTCCCCTCCCTGGACGGCCCTTTTGTTTCCCTAGCCCTGCTGCCTTTCTTCCCATTTTCGCGGGGATAAGAAAGCAGGGAAATGCGAGAACGGAGAAAGGAGATGCACGTAGACGCGAAAGTAGAGGCACGCGATAATTACGACTGGCTGGTGCGTGGAAAACGAGCGGTGAAGTATCATCCGTTGCCCGGCGCCGGCTAATGCGCGTAGATACACTTTTATCCGAAAAAAATTAAGGCAAGCTCTGGGTAACGAGCTCGTCGAGGGCTCGTCGACGGCTCGTCGACGTCTCCTTGCGCTGCTGCTCCCTTTGTGACCCTACGAGGGTGCTTCGTTCTATGCGTTTAGGCTGCGTCTCGCGACACGTGTCTGTCTAAACTCTCGTGTTGAATCGCTCGCCTTGCTGTAGTTGCAATTTTTCCCTCCACTCTGTGTCTCGCGAATTTCATTCTGACATAACGAATAGTGGATCGAGGGGGTATCGAGGAACGAGTACAAGGGGGTTGCGTTAGTGTATACTTGGCACGTTTAGATAATCGACGAGGATGTATTTGGGATGCTTCGAACTTGGGTAGGTTCGACTATTATTTTTCTGCTTTACTTATTTTCATAGGTGGATATTTGGAATTCTGTAAGGTTGTGTGGGGGCTCTTGATTAATTTATTCTGTATTTTTCTTTTCTTCGAGTTTCGCAAAGTCTGTGCAATACTATGCAGTATATACGAGCCAGGAACTTGTCATTTTTCGAATTGAAATTTAATTTTTATGATATTCCAGTAATCGTAGAATAATATGTAGAATTGAAAATAGTAGCTTCTTTTATCCAAATTTATTCAAGTTCGTCTGAGTAACATTGTGTAATTCAGAGGAACCAAACGATTAGGAAAACGATAGAATCAGAGCATAGTGGCGTTTATTCCGAAAATTGAACTTCACCGGCTGTATACTGTATATTAGCTCTAGTTAGTTCTAACTCTTTCTAATTTTCAAATCTATCGTTTCTCGCAGCATTTACTTCATTCTCAAAATGCGATAAAAGAGAATTAATCGAAAATAAATATTTTCCCAAATTGTCTGACGCACCAATGGCGCGTGGAATATTATTTCGTAGTGTAAGGTTCGTTCTTGGAAATTCCTTCGTCTCATCCTTCCTACGTTGAATTCCTTCGGTGATGATCGGAACTCTCTCGCGTGATTCATTCCGCTTGTTCTTCTTCGCCTTCCGCCCTCGATCACCCTCGATGCCTCGAAAAACGAGGAGCATTTGCTCGCTTCGAAAGCACGTTGCTCGTTAAATCCCTAACTCGTTGTTCCTCTGTCCTTCTTTCGTCCTCTTTTCGCCATGGATCACGACTTCCGGCGAACCACGTAGACATCGCTCACTTCGATTGTTTGAAAGCTGTTCGTTCAATCTTCGATATAGTTATCAATTTTCAGCGGAATCACGACTGGGCCAACGCGAATAATTCATTGATATTTATCGTGATTCTCTGTGTGAAATGTTGGACGAAGAGGTAATTTATGTGCTCGAAACGGAAAACATTGTTTTGTCTCACTTGTCTATTCGTTGTATATTTTTGTTTTATGGAGCACCTTTGTATTATCTGTTGATGTTTCATGGCTAAATTGTAAGTGACGAATTTTTGTTGTCTATATCATATAACGTTCGGGATTCAAATGATCTTTAATGGTATAGAAATTTTTCGACGGTTGCTTTAAGTGATTGAAATTCAAATATATATGTAAATATATTTATATAATGGTAATCTCTGTATTATGAATCGGCGTAATCCAAGGTAATTATTTCTTTTGTATCAAACTTAGTATCGCATACATCGTTGTGCAATACTATTGCTACAATAAAGTACGAATCCTGAGGGAATTCGATATAATTAAAACTACCCTGCTTGTAATTTAATTGCTTAATAAATAGGTGCCATTTTTAGGAAAATTCAGAATATTAAAGCGTATGTAAAGAAGTAAATAATTTTATTATGCGTGTTCTTATAGTTATTAATTTTTCGCTATTTTAATTCATACCCTGAAAGTCACGTAAGCTGAGAGATATTAACGAAACTATGTTTTCTTGTTTCAGGTGAGCTTCTGCACGAACGTAGCACAAAACCTGGCTCGTACGTGAGTAACATGCACGCACCACGCTTATATTAGTTCCTACCTAATGACTCGAGTCGACAAATATCACAATGCTTCCTAATTAAGCTGAACAGTCGAGCCTACAATATCGTAGTTGCAACCCTATCAAACTCTGTAGGTTAATTCACTCTCTGTCTAATAACAGGCATATCTGATGCCCTCTTTTGTCGATATCGAATGTGCAATAACATGATTATCGCGTACGCCATGCATCATACTTGGAGTAGGTCTAAAGTCTAACATAGTGTCGCGTTGATATATGCGAATTCTTTCAAGATTATTATTTTATATCATTTGCGGATCTGCCAAGTGGCAAAACATGTAGCAATCGTGACGAAATGCATGTAAATTGCATAATAACGATACGTCGTAAATTTTTAATAATAATCAATGAAAATAATTATTTTATCTAGTTTAGATATTTCTTCTTAAAATATACGAGACGTATATAAATATTTCCTCATTTATTTAGTGGTATTTTTCTATCATCGCATAAGTTTCGTTACTTTCTATGATAATTAATAATTCGTTAGGTAGACAATCTTCACGAGTATAAATTAATTAATACCTTAACATACGATATTGGTTATTCGTTGTGAAATAATTAAAAAATATCAAATATTCGAATAATATGTTATCTCAAACTGTCATTATTTCATAAAACGAAATAATACATGTTTCATTATGGAAATGGAACAAATTTTTCACTGGGTACTTACTGATTTTATTTCATAAATATTCTTCTGGGTGTTGAAATTTTTCGTACTTTCGTTTTAGGATTTCTTCAATAATTTCCCTCGACGTTAATTTATCCACGAACGAAAGAATTCGTCTCGAAATACGCCAAATAATGGTGGTAATCATGAAAAACTGCAGCAGCAGACAATTACAATTTTTTATCATTATTGTAAATTTTTTCAGCAGATCCGCAAATGGTATCAAATTTTTAAAAATATTTTTCGCCTGTACTAATTTCTCGAGTCAGAAAATAAAATAACAACAATATGATTAATTTCAATCAGTTTTACATACTTTTCGTTGCAGCGTTTCTTTTCTCGACATTTTTGCAAACATTTTTCATTTTTCATTCACCCAAACGCGAAGCTTTTTTGTACTCCTTTGGGAAAAAATTTGCATTTAATTAGATGTTTGACGTAATCTTGCCAAAGTTATTCGCGACGTTAATTTCCCGCTTCATATAACACCGTCGCGATAGAACGATTTCAAGAAAATCACTATTAAAACGTCCGAGTCGTTGACTTTTCGCGTAATTTCGGAAGAACTTCACCGCGCGGTTAATGAGTCGTACATTAGTGAAAGCTGTATCGTTATCTCACCCTGTATTTCAACAGCGTACTGTCATAAGCATTGTGTCGCTTTTAGTATTTCGAGCATCCGTAATAACCATGATCATTGCACCCGTAATGGAACGGGAATGGCAAAAGTATCGCTTCGAATATGGCACCGAATTATTTCGATGCTTTCGTTTGGAACTCTTTATTAATTCAAACGCTGAGTTTTGGGAAATCATTCACATTTCACATTTTGTCCAACTTTACATGTAGTTCTACACCCAAAAATAATTAGAATATTCCATATTTGATTTCTGTCAAAACTTCAAAGTAAAGGCTAGTTTTCCTATTTTTTCTTCTATTGTTTATTATGGCAGTCACTGAAATTTATTTCAATTTGAAAGTAGCTCGGTTCTACACATTTTGAAACGACTCACGATGACGATATGGGAGATTTATTCGGAATATAATATTGATATGTTGGGAATATATTTTGTAACTTCGAAATAAATCTGCGAATGAAATATCGTATTATTTTTTAGCTGCGATGAGAGGCTTATGCATTTGAATAATCGATCTTTTTTCAACAAATTTTTGATAGCCGGTTTTATGAAAAAAAAATTTGAATAGGATTATAAGATTATGATATAGTACTATTGCCAAAAATTCGCGTGGCATAAAAGTTGTGCGATGTTGAATTTTTTCGTTTTTCCGTTTTAACGTCGGCGAGTGAAAAAGCAGGTCAGCAAGTGGAAAATTTCAAGTATACCTGAAAGTATAGTCGTATATTTTCCAGGGAACTAATTCGTGAAAAAGGGACGCAAAAGCTCGCGGCTGATCGAATTAACGTATTGAAAGTTTCGTCTGTGTTAAAATGCAATTTACGACTTTATTGAAAAAGAAAGAAGCAAAAATTGCTTCGATCAACGCGGTTGCAAACGGTATTATTGCGTATAACTATGTGCACTGTTATTTTAATCCCTTTCAATCATAGTTAGGATATAAAATTTGATTAACTTTGGCTCGGTACGGATAGTAAATTTAATTTTCAGATATTTTAAATGTTTGTCGATGAAACGAAAGGTCGAGCGATTATTTTTCAACGATATTTTGCCAAACGCGAAATTTTTGCGCCATAAACCGACGAGCTGTGTTTTAGCTTCTACGTAGGGATTTCGTATAAGTTGCAAAAATATGGGTACGAAAAGGGGGGTAAAGAGCGGAAGAAAAACAGAGGTCAAAAGGGGAAGAAATAACAAAGAACGATGGTAAAACAGAGAACTGATAATCCTGTTGAAAGAAACGAAAAAATAAATAAAGGTGAAACGATCGCAAAAGCAGCCGGAGATATGAAAGCGAGTTTTGTTTTGGATCGGGAAGGTATTTACCGAATAACAATTTTTTCATTCTGGAAAAAAACAACATTGCTCGCGACTGCGGCTGTAACCTTTTGACCTATGATTTTTTTCATTCTTCCTGTGTTCATCGTAAAATTATATTTCGTCTGTTACTCGTTTGTTTCTCTGAAAATATTTTGTGAATCATTGACTTCGAAATCCTCCTTCGGGTTCTTGTCGGGAATGAATTTCAGTGTATTTTTGCGATAAAATAAAGTATCATACGAAAAGTAGAAATATTGCAAGATTCATTCTCATCTCAAAAGTTAGGTCGGAGTTTATTTTTTAACCGCTTTATATTAACAAATCGTTTGTATCAATGTATCGAGTAACAAAATTGTTTCAAATTGCAAGTAATTTCAAGAAATTTCTTGTAATTCTGCGATTAGTATGACTGAGTACGTGAAAATATATACATATTATGCATATAAAAAGTGAATTCTACTGGACGATGATGTTAGTGACACGCATAATCACAGTCCTGGTGAAGCTAGATATGTAGATTAGCAGTCGAGCGTACTTACTTGCTACTTATTTGCTCACTGGTACTCATCGGTGCTTGTCTTGCCTATTTGCATTTATCAGGAAACGTCGATGCAGGCTTTTATTTACTACCTTAGTACCGCCAAGACGAGAATATTATCTTCAAGCAGTTCCTCTCAGGCTTGTCGAAATAATTTATTAACCATCTACCTCGTACTTATCTTCAAATTATCTTTAAATTATCTTCAAATTATCTTCAAATTCGATTAACTCTCTGTTTTATTTGCACTCTCTGATAACCATGTACCATGCAATCAATAAACTGTTTCTAATTAATTCATCGTATAGTGTATAAAGTTCGTTGTCGCATCTGGCGAACATTGCCTAACACGTATCGATACCTATACACGATGTTTATTTATTTAAACAGAAATACAAAGATAATCAAATTCTCTGACAAATCCACACTATCCCGAGCGATAACTGAAAGTTTGGGAAGAAAGAATTTAGCAAAAAGGGTAGAATCGGTTCAGAGTCCTGTAAAAAGATACACAGAGTGGCGTGGGAAGATAGGGAAGATATAGCGTGACTAAAAAACGTGGGTCCCAGTTTTCCTGATAAACGGTGGAGCTGCGGTTGATTAATCGTTTGATGTCGTAATGCACGAAGCCTCTTCTTCTTTTTCTCTCCTCTATCTCTTCTTCTCCACCCACCTTCCATCTCTGTCTCTCTCATCCCATTCCGCATCGATGCCAAAATACGGGGAAAACGAAGTGTACCTTAATTTTGCTGGCTAAAAAAATTCATTTTTCGAGTTGTTGCCAAATGTTACGGCTATCTTAGGACGTCGATGATTTACGAGGCTTCTATTAAAATGATTTATCACACAGGGGAATTACCCGGCTTGCCGGCGGATACACGTCCAGCCAGGCCCAGGACATCTCAGGATTAATCTTAATTTTATGCGCTGTGCTCGCGGTCGCTTAATGTCGCAACACGACTCGTGGAAATGAATGCCGCGTTAATCGCATGGGAATTGAATATCACATGTATGCCTCGTATTTTTCCAACGTGATTGAAAGATCGCTTTGTGGTCGCGCCGGGGAATCCCAGGTGAATCGTCCTTGGTTTCACGATTCAGCGAGTGTGTCTCTTATTCCGCGTTCTTGTCGATCAACGTGATCGTGTAACGACGTTGCAGTTAAGCGACGACTACTTTAATCTTCCATTTCATCGTTGTCGGTTGTTACTGTGATTTGTCGTTTGGATCTCTTATACGAAGAACGATGTCTGTTATAGACAACGTGCGAGTATAATGGTTATGATGAATTGCTAAATAACGCAATGTATTAATAGAAGTTGTGAAAATGGATTTTTCTGACGATATCGTAGACCATTAATGAAAAGTCGAGAGGTAACTTGAACTTTGTCTGGCTGTAAAGTGCGTAGGTATTAGAGTAGCCGAGTAGGAAAACAGGTTTTTGTTTTCATGAATAACAAGTAACATCGTCCGCTGCTATTTCAAGTCTACTTTTCTATTCAGTCCATCAATACACTTCAAGTAATGTTTCCTGCAAGAATCTTCGTAACAAGCTGTATAATGTAAACGTGTTTGCGTAGCATCGGATGGCAATAGTAATTCGACTCTTCTTGCATCTATAATGCATCCAACAGAATTGAGATATCTTTGAAAGGCAAGCAACAGTCCCTACCTGGTATGAAATACGTCGTGCTACCAAAATCCATCAAAATTACGCAAATTTCCGTTAATACGCGAATCAGGAGTTCCACGCGAATTTCAAACGAATTCGAAAATTAGCCGGAAGATTTAATATTAATTCGGCTTTCGAAATGATTCCAAATTTCGACCCTCCATCATGCTTATACGGGAAATCAGTTAATCCACTGTGACGGGGAAATTTTGCATCGGAAGTCGCGTGGACGATCGCATAATCAAAGCGGAAGCAAAGTTCGTTTCACTTCGAAACAACGTTCCCGACCCGATGAAAAGATTAATAACGAGGTCAGAATCTCGTTACTATAGTTCACGCTACTGCCTGCAACGTGGCTAATCCGTATGTCAAACTCGCGATTCGGTTGCAGCCGGTCAGGATAATGCTAGAGAATAATGGGAAAGTCGTATATCGGTGCTTCCTAGCTGGCCAGGTGTCTTTCTGTTTTCTTTCTCGCTTCAAAAATTATTCGCCCAAGCGAAATCCGTTTCGGATATTACGGTGGAAATTACCAAGTTTCGTAATGCATGGAGAAAGGGAGAGACGTGCTTTCGAGCTTTCTTTTTTATTGGATTTCCTCTGCTCGCCGAAAGAGTCAAAAGAGTCAAAAAGAATTTTACATCATTTCGAAATTCATCGATTAATACAACTTCAAAGCTAGCGTCTCCCTTGTAACTCGGCTTTCGTTATATACGACGCCATGTTTTCTTGTTTATCAATTTAAACCACGTTTCTTCCCAAACTTTCGTTAAATTAATAGGGAATATTTCGATATCTCAATTTTGATAACGATATGATTATTAACTTGATTAAAATATTTCCATTAATTCTTATATTTTCGATCACCGATCAGCAAATGTGTTATTATAGTTATACTACATTGAACGATACCAATAGACTTCAGAGTACACCATGTTTACTATCACGAAGATAGTAACAAGTGTTACTTTACAAGCGTTGAATTAGAAGCTGGGTAAAAATTAAATCGTGGGCAAAATGAAATTCCCCATATCGGAACAGAGGTTGAAGATTTTATTTTGGAAATACTTGAGAGATAGCACGTCTGACAGGGTACGTCTCTTCTCGACAACTGACTCGAATTTTTGGGGTTTTCTTCCACAGGGGGAAAAATTCTCCCACTGTATCTAGGCTCTTTCAGACCACGCCATAAATTTCCTGCGTCCATTTCGACGACAATGTTCGATCTCTCGTCTCTCTAAAATCCAACCCGAGTGATTAACAATGCTACCTTCCCGATAATAGTCGATGCAGGCACGATCGAGTTTAATCGAACGCTTGAAGGATTCTAACACCGCGAAATGGCTGCCTTCGTGGAAGTCGTGGCAAGAAATCCGGTCGAATTTATCCCATTTCCGTTTCGCAATTGCCACGGGGTCGCAAATTTTCTCATGTACGACGGGAAATTTCCAACGTGCCAGCAGGCTTTCGCTTTCCCTCTTACAACGAGTTATAGAATTTCCTACAGCCTGGAGCTTTCCTTAACCCTCGATTTTTCACCGGCAAAGTCGCGGATACTTAACGCGTCGTAAACTGAGAAACTTACTGGGATAAGTTCCTGGGCTCGAATAAGAGCGAATTACCTTGCCACGCGTGTAGACTGTCGATTGTGCAGAATGTGATCCTGGATTATGGAAAATCGGTGAACGAGGCAAGAGAAACGTACACCTCCAATTTGATGAGTATGTACATTTGTTTAATACCAGAGAACTGGTACAAGATGTTTCTATGGCTCTTGCGTGAGTCTGATTGTCTTCTGGCTCTGGAACGACTTTCGAGACTTCCTTACCAACTTCTCTCAATTGACTCGGATACTTATTATCTCCGAACTGTGTATTCTTGGATATTATACCTTTCCTCGTTACTTTGCCCTGGCACTCGATGAGCAATCACGTCTAAAAATCATTTAGCTACGTCTATTCGAAACTCGGAATTTTAATGGCCTCTTCCTTCATCTGTTAATTTCAAATAATCGGTTCTACACGGCAAGGAAGGTACATTTATTTGTAATCTCTGAGTGATTTCTCGGATGTATCTTTTTATCTAATCGCAGATTTTCCATGTATCATAGTGATCAGGTAAAGTGACGTATTTTTAATTCCACGAAATCGAGGATTTTTTCAGGAATTTATTAAAGAACGTTTGTTAGTATTGATTTAATTGTTTCATATTACAAGAGTGATATATTCATTTGAAAAATGCGATTTTGCATGTAAGTGGATGTAATTAATGACGTATAAGATTTCGAGCCAATTTTTAACAAGTTATAAATAAAGATCAACGTCATTAACGATGTTACTATTATTCCGTGTTAAAACTGAAGATACAGAGTGAATTTATGATTCAAGTCTGAAAATATCCTCTTTCGTTTCTAAAATCTTGAATCTGCGAACTTCTCGCTCGGATCCAATTTACTTATTCACAGGAAGCGAAAGGCCGATCTTCAATTACCGTTTGCAATGCTTGTAATATTTTTCTGCTCTTCAATAGCGCCCGGTGTATCATAAATTCATCAAAAGTACCAGAGTTATAGTAACGATTACACGATCTTGCGAAACTCGAGAAACTATTCGGACAGTCCTCGTTAAAAATTTTTCACCATCGTACTCTAGATGTTTCTGGAATATTCCAAAGTAGAAGAGAAAAAAGAAAATTAATAGTACCTTCGAGTTCATCTGTTAAGCGAAATCCGTTTTAAATGCTAACGATAAAGGTTATCTGCATTTTTTTTCTTAGACTACACAGATATTTGAAGCATGTAACTCCTAGTTGTACGATTAAATCTAAACACTCGGAGCAGAGAAATTTGAGAGAATCATAAAATTTAACCGATAAAAATGTGTAATAAAAGATGGCGGGGGAAGCTTGTTTATAGGAGATCTACTAATTAGCATTATCGGGAATTTATACCGCTTATCTGAGTCTTATTTATTTATGTCGGTAGACGTTTTGCGTTAAAGGTGCACGATACGCGAAAGATAGCCGCAACATATATGCGTAATTAGTATTCTCTACGTACTTGTTGTGCCTCCAGTAACAAACTAACGATAAGCTGGAATATTAGGCTAGATAGCGAATGAGCTTATTCTGCTTCCTTTTGCCTTCTATCTCTATGGTGTAGGTGGTTTTAAATACGATAGGCAGAATCTCGCTTATGGTCTTTTAGGAGGTAATCTCTGCACGAATTTATCAGGAGGGCTTTATTTATAACAGATTAATATTGCTCTTTACATGCACCTTTCTTATTTCACTGTTTCACAGCTCTGGGAATAATTTAACAGAAAATTTTGCAATTATTTTTAAACAGGTAGTAATATCATCTAGTGTAAAAAATTTTAAAAAATTGTTCACGAAATAACTTTTTAAAGTTGAAAGTGTCATCGAGTTTTTTAATTAACATGCCATGCTTAATTACGTACGTGGCCTGTGTATTACAGTTTCTGTCTGTGTGTAAACAGAAAAATAAATGAAAAGGAACGAAGGAGACGCGGACAGTAAAGTCTAAAAAGGAAATGACGAAGATAGTAGGCAGGATAAACAATAGTTAAAATTATGATCAGAGCGTGATAGGATTTTTAAAGTCAGTTGGGATTTTACTCTCTCGGCATGTGCAACTCTGTTTTAAAGAAAAGTACACGATCCTCGCATATGATATATTTGCATATTTGGGTAAACTATGAAATAAAATGGCATGTTGTATAGCCATTGAAATACCAGAGGCATAAGTGCTATTCACTTTGCCCTGGATTTCAATGGACATTGTCATAAACCGCTGCTGTTGTAATGGAGTACGCTAGTGTAGTCATGGTCAATTCACGGAATTTATCCACAATTCCAGGGATTCCTGACACGTTGCTCCTAAAGAGACGTGCTGTTACTATTCAACTGGTCGAAGTGAAGCATTTTTCCCTTTAGTTCTTCCTATCCATCTATAAACGTTATTTCTTTTTTTCTCTTGCCTTAACCTCTTGTATAAAACTAGTAATATGATTTCTGCGAGACATTTTTATCCAGAAAAATTCACGAGAAAATTTTCTCTGTATACAATTCTTCGTTATTTCGTATTTCTTTACGTACGTATCTGTCGTTTTTGAATATTTCTTCGTTGTTAATTTCGTCGGTTAATCGAAAAATATGATCAGCTTCTTAAAAGCATTTCCGCTTTTGTAATAACTCATGACAAAAGTACCATTACTTAGACTGATCTCCTGATCCTCTCTTATACATGTCTCGCATGCTGTAACAAATTTTACTTCCACCGACCATTATGGCTAACCAGTGACCTTCATGAGACAGCGCACAATAAAAGCCAAGTCCGTGTTAACCTCGAAACCTTCTCACGACATGCTACATTTTAAGAAAACTAGAAAATCTGCCCGGAGAACGATTCACGTCGGTTAACACGATTTTACAACGCGGTTAAATAAATTACGATGACGTCAAACAAACAGCAGAGCTTTCCTTCGCCGCGTAATTCCAGGGCACACGTTTCATTTACGAAAAAGGGGAGAAATATGCGGAGTGAGAGGAAAAGGAAGAAAATATACATTTTACACCAAACGAGCGAGGAGTTATTTGAAACGAGAATTTCCAACGGATCGCTCTGTACAAAGGTACAAACTAAAAAGAGGTCAGCGAGAAAAGTCCCACGTCCTACATCTTGAGGTCTCGCGCTACTTACGTTCTCCTCTCGACTCGTAATAAAAATTCGACTTAACCCCTTGGTGTCGCAATTTTCAGGCCTGGACAACCCGCGAGAATTCAACCCGAACACACCCCGTCCTAATAGCTTCCCGTGGTCCCGCGTATTGAAACATTCCGCTCGCGAGCCCATTAGATGTTAATGGCTGGACCACCGGCAGGATGCTGGGGCCATTGCGGGCAAATAGACGTGTCTTTCGAATGCAGCCGATAATGCTGATCCACCAATCGATCGGAACTATTTGGGATGAATTATTCTCCTTTTTCTTCTCTCCCTTTACCCATCTTTTTAACTTCATTCGAGAGTAGCAAGTTCAAAGCGAGGATCAGAGTACTTCGTTAAATTGGTTTCCTCGAGTTCAGTTCTTTTGACTTCCTGTATTACTCGGTTTTCACAACTCTTTGTCTTCCTTCCTGCAGTTTTGTAAGACTATTCTACCCTGATGTCATGTATGTATGGGATCGCTGGAGAAGCGAAATTTTATAATTTCTGGCTAATACTTGTGCATGTATTACGAGGGATAATGATATATTCTTGACTCTGAATCCTTCAGATTTGGTGTATCAATTTTTCAGTTTCGACTGATGCATCTTAGTACACGTATATTTTTTCTTCCTCGATTTTCTCTGTTCCTTCGTTCCAGTGAGCCGTTCCTAAAAGACATCCGGATATCGTGCATTCGATATTCCGAACTTCATTTCCTTCGGAACCGTAATATTCTCCATCAGGTATTTCCCATTAGCACGTGAAACGTTTTATACTTACTGATTTTATTTCATAAATATTCTTCTGGCTCTACAAAACTTCTGTAATTCTCTTGCTACGTGTAAATATGCTATTGGTTAATGATGACGAGCAGCTGTTATATGATTTTGCGAAATTCGGAAAATTCAGCATGTAATGCTCATTAAAATATTCATCACTTCGCGTACAACCGCAGAATATTCGAAAAAAGAGATTACCATCGCGTTAGTTATCTTCATTAAAATACCATCATGTTAATTTTTCGGATAAAATCCCTTTCAGATTTTAATTACAGAAACTTTTTATTTTATTCGAAAATATTATCATAATTTCGAAAGTTCCACTCTAAGTTTCTTTTCGTTAAGAATATTCATGGCATCAGAAATCTTGGTCGATATCTCAAATGCTACGGACATAATATTAAAAAATTCTTCACTCTGCTATTTGACTTTTTAAGACCACGTTCATAATTTCGAGTATTACGCTGTTCAAATTCCGTTAAACTCGTTGAGCTTACGTTCAATTGGCGAGGAAAAATGGTTTGCTAGTTAGGTAATAGGATTTCGGTTAATAGAATGTTCATCAGATTTAATCAGCCATATCTGACCTATACAGTGCACTCCCTTTTATTCTTCGCTCCTGCTGCAACGCTTTCTTTTTCATTTTGACCCCAATTGCAGCGTCTTTTGTGTTGAATTTTAGTATTTTCTGGCGCATCGCGCCTGCAGCCATGAATGAACCTCTTACTTAGCTCTGTTCCTCTCCAGCTTTGCCTACAGTATGGCCTAATTCCTTTAAAATCTATGAACAGGGTAGGCAGCCTATATAACTGAATATTACTATTACCATATACGCGGCAAGTTCAAGTGATTCCGTATCTCTGTATAAGCTCCCTGGAGCACCGAGCTTCCATATTTTTCGATTCCGACACTTAATGCTGCTCCTTACTTATGTTGCTGTATCTCTCCTCTAGCTGGTTCCTCTTGCGTGCCACCTTTATGGGCAGTTTTATCGACTGATAATCTGCCAGGGATATTTGAGGATTCGTGGTTTGTGTATGGCATCGTAGATTTAACCCTTTGCACTCGACGACTTCTTCGTTACAGAAAAATAGTAATTCGAAGACCTTCTGTCATAGAGTCGACGATATTTTTAAAATAATAAATGAGAAATCGTATGCAAATTAAGACGTAGAATTATTTTTCTTCGATATTCCACACATCGTTAGGTAATTTTAAATTTGATATATTAATTAACGTCGATCTTTAGAATCTAATTAAATGATGAGTGAGAGTCACCTCTCGAGTGTAAAGGGTTAATAAAATTAAGTCGTAATTTTAAATTTTTCTATCCGTAGATATATATGTAAGTTTGATAAGAAATGAGTTCGAAAACGTTACAATTCGAAGAAAACTATAGAAATTTATGTGCTAATTGTTTTCCACGTATGTTATAGCAGGGTGTGATATTGTCTATTTATGAAATCACAAATTATGTCAGAAAATTAGTTTTATTTAACGTAGATTCATTCAGTGTCATTTCCTTGATAGTTCATACTCCGGTAAAAGTATAGTGATAATGTATCTATAGTACCTCGTATATTATCAAATACGAGGAAGTTCTTGGAGAGAAAGTTTGATAAATGTAGTAAAAGATACTTTATCGTACAAAGGATACACGACGTGGGTTGATAATTACGCAAAATTTAATTCTCACTTTCCCATGGACCCAAATTTCTCGACGATCGTGTCCATGTTAAATACAGGAAATTTTAACAGTTTTTTAAAATTCATAGCGCCATTGAATCTGTCATCGCAAACCAAGGGTAGTAAAAAGTTAGTCACCGATGTTCCCATTAGGGGTGTAACTTTTACTGTAATTCTATCCAGCGGAAAATAATTGAAACGTACAAGTGAATCGCATGCGAAAAAGCTTTTCCTAATTAACATTCTGTCTGTTCAACACTCAATGCGGGCAAAACATGCCAATTGAAGCGGATCGCGGTTTCGTAACAATGTGCGAAAGCATTATTAAACCAGAGAGCCGTGCCCAGAGTTTACCTCTCACGATGCTATTTTACATCCCTGAACACCTTTGTTTCGATGAGCTTAACTTTCACGCTAGCGAGCTTTTTGGATATAGGAATAAAGGTGCATTGGCTTGACGTTCAACTATTCTTCTGCTTGTATTTTTATTTATTTCCCTTCCTTTTCTACTCGATTCGAACGATTAATTTTTATTGTCGATGACCATCTGTTTTATTTTAACTATTTTATTAAATCAATTTAGTAATAAATGAAATATTTTGTCGTAAAAATTATATCCTATTTTAATTAAAACGGCGAAACGCGATCCTGAACTCGACCAATTAATTATTATTATTAAAAATGTACGATGACAAGGAATCTCGCGTATCATATTCAATGTCGAAAATAAATATGTTATAGGAAACGCGATTCAAAAAATTGAAATAATTTTTAGTCCTTTGAAATATCTATTTTCATTATTCCAACATATTCGGTGCATCAGTTTGGATAAGGTCTTGTATAAAATTCGATGAATTTCCCGGCAGCAAAACTAACATTATGTTTCCTACAAAAATATGTAATTTTTGGAACATCGAATTTAAATCACAAAGTACAATATATCAAATAATTGGCATATTAAACGACGTAGTTGATTGATTACTTAATTCTGTAATTTGCAATTATATCATGCCAGTTATAAAAAGTGCCAAAGTAATTTCATATTTATTTAGCCTAGGCTTTTCGTAAAGCAAAGTCAAATAGGATATTTCTCGAGACAATAAACTTTACGCCCCAAGTAAGAAGATGTATCGAATAATCGAGTAATATCGCTCGCAGGAACGTGGCATAGCCGAGTCAATAAGTATTAGCAACAATAATGCCATTTCTGTCATTAAACAACATTTTATTTAGTACTGTGAGATAATGATACACGTCAAAGACCCAAAAATAAACCTCTAAACATATCTTCATTAACATACCCAGAATATCCTCCACATCTCGTGACAAGTATCCCAGTTATCAGTACTACATAAAATTCGCATGCAGTTGAAACACTCCAATCTGTGGATTTAAATTAAGATGAAGGCACCAAAAAGAAAAATTATGTTTCCCACTATGAACAAAAAATATAATTACGGAGAATTCACAAAGTTCAAAGGCAGCATTGAAAGCTTACAATAGATAGCAAATAAATTTTGCGCATAGCTCTTAGCTTGGTATCGTATCCCAAAGATTACTCTTTGGGAAACGATGCCAATTACCAGGTCTCACCACGTGGAGGTGGCTACGCATCGAGACCCGACATGCGCCCTAGTGGCGCAGCCTACTGGTACTACCTGTATCAAAGATACCCTAACCTAACTTGGAGCGAATTGTGTTAAACTGACTCTACTGACACTTTATCAAATTTTGTGTCTTACAAAGGGGGTTTCGGTTCGATATACTACAACTCTACTTTCGCAACACTAGGATATTTAAATAGAGATATAACTAGGGAATGAAATATCAAAGACGCGAGCAAGTGAAAAATCGCGACGCGTCCGAACGAGATCGCGATTATTCGAAAAACCGACTAGCCTACGAGACGTACTCCCGTGTACAAGACATCTTCATATCTCGGCACCCTCCCGATCGGACCTAGCCCATTCCAGCCACTGCCGACCTCGTCGTGGCTTACACGTCTTCCAAGGTAGCCGAACGAACCGACGAAACACCCAGACTCAACCCGAGGGTCCCTAGCGAGGCTTTGCAGCCGGTCACGCCGTTCCCCTGCCACATGGGGGAGAAACCAATTAAGGAATCATCCCATGGGGTCTGACCGCAGGTACGATATGCAATGTCCGACTGCAAGGCCCATACCCCAGTCGTGCACGCGAAGGTGCCAAGGACGACCAAGGCCGACAGACCCTCGTATTGATACCAGGTGAAACACCAGCCCGCCAACTACCCCAGAAACAATGCATGGCGTGATTGACAGTGGCTAGAATAAGTGTCGGCAACGAGTCGTGAGAATGGCTTACGAAATATGGAGTTATCAAGTACACGAGAGTACGTCACGCAGGCTAGTCAGTACTTAAGAACAATCGCGATTATCGCGAGAACAATTATGTTCTATTAGGTAAACGAGGAGGATAGAGAATTGATATATTTCTCTCCAAGTTAGGTAGCTTACCTTAGTACAGAAAGCACGCACATGAAACTTAGTCTAAGAATCTATCTTATAAATCCTTATAACTACTTAGGTCTAAACACATGCATCCCGCATCGTCCATTTCATGTGCCTCAAATGGAATCTCGAGGAATTTTGAGAAACCTAAAAGCTAAAACAGAATATATTATTGTTAATATAAACCTGAAAGGGAACGGATTAGTAGGAGAAAAGAAAACGAACGAATAGAAACCATGAAGGTTAACCAAATGGAAGGAACAACCCACCGATGAGAAAGAAACAAACCAAATATGATATATGAACAAACCAACGACGAAACATTCGAATATTACACGAAATATTCGAATTCTCAAGTAAAAAACGAAAGAACGGAATAAGTAAAATCTGACAGAAGAAAAATAATTAAATACTGAAAATGAAAAAATAATTATTAAGAACCCAACGATGAGACATAAATAATCCAACGATGAGATATAAACAACCCAACGGTGAGACATAAATAAACCAACAAAAAACAACATTCGAATATTATACGAAATATTCGAATTGTGAAATAAAAATCAATAGAAACGGAAGAAAAAATCTGGAAATGGAAAAAATAATTAATACCTGGAAAAAGAAAAAAAAATTAAAATCTGAAAAAAAAAATAATTAATATCTGAAAACAAAACAAAAATTATTAGTAAATTGTTTAATGGGGTGGGGTGAGGTGGGGGTGGCCAACCCCAACCTCACTTCGGACCCCCACCCCTCGCGCACTACGAAATTTAGATGTTTCACTTCCGAGATCGAACTGACAAATGGGTTCCGTCGCGTCGCGTCGCCCCTTATATAGCCGCGGATCGGCCGAGCCCCCCACTCCAATTCCAAATTTTCGAACTTGGCCGATTTTATTATTTATTATTTTCCCGCGCTATTAGCCAATAATTTAATAATTTTTTTACTGTTATGAAAAATTTACGTTGCAAACAATTTGTTAGTGACAATATTAATTTGTTATTAACAATCAGTGTGATAATTTATAAACTTTTTGCAGATTGTAGCTTCATTTTTACACAAGTACATTATTTCAAGTAACAGCCAATAATTTATTCATTTTCGCACTTTTATTATAAATTTACGCGTTGAATAATTATTTACTAATACGTCCTTATTCTTAATTATAATAATAAATATCCAATTCTGCAAATATTACCAAAGTAATAATAAAAAAGAATTGGCAATAATACGCAATAATAATAAAATTTCTTTCCAAATTGAAATTGGTTGTATGCATATGGCGTAATGACTAAGTTGTCGTCAGCGGAATCGTCTTCGTATTCAAACCGTTAAACGCTGTACACCCTCGACAGCGTACCCTTGTTTAGAAAATGGGGAATACCAGGAAATTCCATAGCACAAACGATGTTCACCGTTGAAGTGTCATCGTCTTTTATAGAAACCGCGTGCACGGACAGACGGCTCTAAGATGGCATCCCCTTTGATGCCGTCGCATGTTTCGTTTCATGCAATAACTGCACGAACTCCTTTGCTACGTGACCCTGAAACGTGACCCCTACCCTTTAGCGGGTGGTCAATTAAATTAACCTCGTGCATAGGCTCGAATCATGTTTCCCGTTCGCGTTGAAGAACGTATATATCCCTCCATTGTTCTCGATTTCAGTCTGAAACGATGACATGCATATACATACATGCAATCGGTGATGGAAAATAAAATAAGTCAGACATCAAGGCGGTTGGTAATTATTGAATTTTCATTCGACGTTTCCAAAATTTAATTCTACGTATGTGATCCTTCAAAATGATACAAACCTCTCCATTTCGATCATCGAGCGAGAAATTTAGGAATCATCGTACTGTGCGTTCTCCACAACGCGATTATTCGATCTAATTAATATACGACAGAAATTATGTTCGTCCTAACTTTCTCTCGTGTTGTATCCAAAACAGGTTTCTGAAATTTCAACAATGACCACATACAGTATACTCGGTTCTAGTTTTTGTTAAACACCTGCGTGTTCATATTGTGTACTAACAGTGAGCCTGATGCGCCATCGTTTATGACACAAGTAACTAAATTAGATTTGTACTTTGGTTTATGGATTGACTATATTGCTCCTGTCACATATAGTTTGGAGGGTCAGTTTAAACGTACGAAGTACATTTATGGAATGTTCAGAATTGGGTGCTCCTATGAAGGAGGAATATAATTATTTAAAAATACACCATTTTATGGATAAAATGTATATTTAAGATACTATGAATATATGCACTCGTGAAATATTCATAAAATTACTGTCCAAAAAAGAGAAAGTACAAGATACAACATACGCTTCGGAGCGAAGTAAAGATTCTTCGTTGGACAAATTATCGTCGTAGTTGCAGAATTTATATCAAAGAAACGGGAGTTCTAGCATAGCCCGGAGGAAAAGAACAAGTTGAGAACGAGTTGAGAACGAGTTGCATGCAATGCATTAATAATAACTCTGTCTCGAAGAAAAATCCTAAGCTGTCGTATCTTCGTCAGCATCAAAAAGCTTCGTCACCATAGTGGCAACCTCGACTCGTGTCCACCATGCATGCGTATTTTCCGCGTAATCAACGACAGACAACCGGGATCACGCTAACGCGTGTCGTTGAATCGTCTACGTACACAGTGTCCTCTCTATCCGCTAGGTTTCACGTGAGAACAGGTACAATGATCTCGATGACTGTGTGTGCACACCGGTTAGTGCAAGCTGGTAGCATCGAAGAGTCAATTAAGGTGAAACGTATAGATCACGATGCATCGTCGCGGAATGACAAGCGAGAGTCGTTGAAGCCGATCGGGAATGACAGAGAGAGAGAGAGAGAGAGAGAGAGAGAGAGCGAGCGAGTGGGGGAGAGGGAGGGAGAGAGAGAGAGAGAGAGAAAGTGGACGGATAGGAGGATGACGGAGGAAGAGGAAGGAAGAGGCAGGAGAAGGTGAGAAGGAGGGTAGTGCTCGTGACACATCGTGTGACGCACTTAACGCGTGTGCGTGCAATAAACTGCCACGGAATCCTTTGTCGCGTCTCGATCGAAGTGGCGAACAGTCGATTGCCAGGTGTGCAACTATATTCGAGCAATCGAGCAGCTGAACGAGCACGTAGCGAATAACGGGGTGACTCGCGTCCCGTTTAGCCTGTAGGAGCAACAGGTACGTTACGAACGACACAAAGGCACGCTTAAACGCATATTCGTTTGGATTAATAGAGAAATTTTGCTGATTCGCCGCAATTCGTACGAGTCAAGTGATATCCGGTCTACTTCGCTTTCGATTACCCGGGATCGGAACAACAGTGCTGCACTCGTGTGCATTTGATCGGTGCATGGAATATCTTGGACAAGTATATCGTTACGAATTAATTACGAAAGTAGTCTAAGTCGAAGGTCTTAAGAAGCGTGTTACAATGACGTGAAACTACCCTTGCGAAATATCGAAAAATTGACTCGTTAGATTAAGATTGTGGTTGTATTTTAATTTTTTGAACGTCTGTGACAGTGTTTGCAATTACCAACTCAGAATTCGGTATTCTCGGGAACCGTGTAACAAACTTTTCTCATTATGAATTACTTATGAAAGCAATCTCAGTCGAAGGTCTTTTAAAATGTATTACAATGACGTAAAACTACGCCTACAAAATGTCGAAGAGTTGACTCATTGGATTAAAATTGTAGTTGTATTTAAATTTTTTAATTTTTTAAACGTCCTTGATTGTCTTCGTGATTATCAACTCGAAATTCAGTGTCCTCGGAAACCGTGTAACAAACTTTTCTTCCTGCACTCGCGTACCCAACAGGTACTCTAACAAACTGGAAATACCACAATAATTCCAAACTTCTGCCACGAACTGTACGCAACAATAGTCGTCGGAGTGTCAGCCAAGCTATGAGTTTCAATAGCATCGATACGAGCCATTTAGCCAGCAGCGACCGCGTTTCGTACTTGATCGATTTAATCCATCTAATTGGATTAGCGTGGCAGAATTGCGAGACTATGTCGTCGGGGACTCCCCGTGAATTATTGCGTCGCGCTGAACAATTTCGTAATGGAAGTCCACGATGTTTTCTGCGGTCAGCTTTGTCCAGGCTAATTACATTTCGATTCGACCGCGTCGCGGTTCGATGAAAGTTGTCCCTTTTGTTATCTTCGCGCTCGGTTCATCCGACTAATTTAATATAACCACTCCGCAATGGCCGACGCGATTTTTCGTATAATGAAAATTTGTCACGCGGAAATCTTTATTGGCCCCGTAGTACGATGCTTTGATCCTAATTTGATTGTTGCGTCGATGAAACGTACGGAAGGAAATGCAATGTCGGATGGGACGTAATTTAATGAAGATTATCACCACAAAGAACTCATTGGAAAAAGCAGGACATATGTAGGCATATTAATTTGATATTTAAAAGCTGTGTGGAAGAGCGATTTTATATTTCCGCAGGTTCAGAATATTATTCAGTTGTTTCACTTTGCTTTATTGTGTGTATATATAGTGGCTCTTGTTTGGTATGAATTAGTGAATTAGGAAGCTCTGACTTATGTTGGAAATACGTAAGACACGTATTTATAAATGTTTCAATTTTGATAGCATGTCATATATCGTGATAATAAATGTGTTTATTGTACTTCTTATTGAAGTGAACATAATTTCAACCGAGTCGAAATCTGGAAGGACCTTCGGTGTCCAAAACTACCCTTGACAATTTAAATCGAATTATATCTCATAAGAGAAATATAGCAGGCTTAAATTGAAGTTCAAATTTTCTATTTCAATGAATTTCGAATAATTCAGAATGTCGTATAAAGCCCGCTTCAGTCGACGTAGAAACAATCTTACTCTCTCACGTCGTATCATAATACATTCGCCTTGAGCACAGTACCATTTTACCCTAGCTTACCCTTTTATCAGCGAAATCTCGTCGGTTGTGTGTGATCGACATGCCTCAGAAAGGGGCACACGAGCCTCTCAGGCAGGAAAGCAACAGGTTTGCCTAAAAGAAGGCGCATCCCTCAAGGAACAACTGTTACCCAGAAAGACGTTTCCTCTCCAATCGAAGAAGGCTTTAAACCTTTCGTGAAAGAAATTTACCTTTTGTTCCACAACTATTAATACCATAAATTACGAGTTAACCCTTTGCATTGGAAAGGAGATTCCCAGTCAACAGTTAGCAAAATTGAATTATAATTTTGAATAAAAACGAACGTTTCCTATTAAATTTAAAATGATACAACGATACACGAAACATTTAAATAAAACATTAATTTAACACTAGATTTGCGGAACCCGTCAATTTGACGGAAGCGTTGCTCCAATTATACGATGGTAATAGATTTAGTGAACTTATATTAAGACTGTTAATATAATATATAATTGTTGCTGGAACCCGGATTTCAATATACATTACGGGTTCTAGCAACAAGGCTACGTTGGAAAAATACAAGTCGGCAGAGAGGAAAAAGACAAAACAGAAATTGAAATTGGAACTGACTTAACTGGAACTGTACTGAAACTATCCTCAAAACTGTACTGCAACTGAGCTTTCGCAAATTTTGTGGGCGCTTACATAATGTTAGTTTTTGGGGGGGTGAAGATGTCCATTGGCCCTTAGTGAAAGTGGAAATGAGTCAATTGTTTTTGGACTCTGAAATTGGTCTGCGTTTATCAGCCAGGCCCTTCTAGTGACTAAGAGCCAACGAATCGTTAGTCATCCAACATTGTTTTTAAATTAAAGTAATCGTAAAAGAAAAAGGCACGTGGTTTCCTTTACCTGTCAATTTGACAGGTGTCCTTAGAAATAGGTATATAGGTAGCGTCCGTAAACCTAGTGTTAAACACGATTCCTATTAATGCTATTGTAAAAAATGTGATTAATTTTATACCAGAAAATTTTCGAGTTGTTATTAGACCTTCGAGTGTAATGGGTTAATAAATATCAAAGGTGACAACGAAACTTACAATGTACCCTTGCACGTTATACGTTATATACTCGCTACTCCATTGCACCTCATTTCTAATTAATTCTAATCATCAATATGCGACTCCTCTTTATTCGTCACAATTATCTTTAGCTTCAGCGATCCCCGTGCTTGCAAACTGCCTTAATAAGGAATATAATGGAAACGGGGATGACGAGGAACCACCGTTCATGGTGGTGACTCTCACCCTTGCGAGCACCAGTCGCCCTCACTCGCGCCTGATGCGTACCGTCATTCTCCAACGCGAGGTCTTCCTCGTCTCTTTTCGGTACTTCCGGCAGCGATAGTCCCTTCCCCTCAACCCTGACCCTCTTTCCTTGCCTCTCTCACGGAAGTCGATATCTAACCGCCTGTTGCTCCGTCTCCTTTCGTTCCCCCTTTCTGCGGAAACCCTGTGGCATGACCACGACGATCACGGGGTACAGGCTTTCTTCGTAAAACACGATCCTCCGGGTCAGGGATTGCGGATAAATAGGAAGGGCAATTCCACAATTTTCGCTAGAATAGAGAAGTTTTTTGCTCGTGAAAGCGATGCTCACGTTGCCCGTCACGTTTCAACGTCGATAATCCAATCGGCGTTTCCACGGAACATCGGCTTGTTGCGTAATTCAGCTTAATTCCGTCGGCCGACAGCTTATTAGCGACAACGATTAACCCTTCGTCCGATGTTTTCCGGTCCAGCGTGCTTTAAAGCCGGGTTTACACTCGGCGAACGAACGTGAACGGTATATGTTCGGGATATAGCGAATTTGCGAATTGAACAAGCGGATTTTCGCTTTTTCTCAGCATTCCGAGGCCCGAGCTTGAATTCGATGCGCCATTTTATTGCCAATAGTTACTCGTTATGTGGAAACCTGGAAAATGTTATAGAAATCGGAGTTTTTATTACGTATAATATCGAGTTTGAGTTTCTTTTAGGAAAAATCTGATTGTTTCAATTTGAATCAGTGCAATAGTCTCTGATTAGTTCGTATAAGGGTATACGTGACATTCGTGTTATTTTTCTATTAAGGAAAATTCGAATGCTACATTTCAAAAGAATTTATTTAACCCAAAAATTTGAATGCACGTAAAGTATAACGAATTACGCATGCAATAATCTTTTTGTTAGCAGAAAAAGACATGGAGGGGGTAAAATCAATGATTAAAGTTTGAACAATCCTTTTTATTCTTAAATAGGATCTCACACGAAGAAATATACTGACAGAGTACCAAAAGTTAAACATTTTTCATTCTAAAAATTTTTCATTTAAAAAAAGACAAAGCTCTGACTGCAACTTAAATATACTTGCATTAAAGTTAGAATTTTTGAGTTAGACTGCTCTCGTCAAATTTGTGTAGCGTTCGTATCATACTTTCGTGAGTTCACACTGCGAATTAAATGCAAACATTTATGCAACATTTACTGCAATGCAGTACGCAATTTCTCTATTCGTATTATGAAAATTCGCATAATCGGCTTTCGAACAACCGACGTTCCACTGTATTAGCCAACGACGAAGCATCTTCGTCGATATTCGTCGAGGCTCGTTTGTTTTCGTGATACTTAGGCCACACGTGTCCGTCGGCGTCCATCCGAACTAGACCGCGCTCGTTCGTCGGCTAAACAAGGTTTCAGTCAGGTGGTGAGCGCTCGGTCGAAACTCGAATTATATACCGCAAACGGGTAATCTAGTGCATTGTTCGAGTGCTGCCGGCTAAGCTCTGATTTCATACAACTCTGGAAGCCGGATTGCGGAGAAATTATTTATTATTTCATATCCCGGATGCAAATTGTGGAGAAGCAGCAGAAGCCTCGTGTGCTCGGCGAGCGTGAGAGTAGAGGGTGAGTTCTCTAAGTTATTTTTTCCCTATTTTTGCCTCAAACTCTCAACGCCTTTGTTTCGCTTAAAATGACAAAGAACGAGAACAAAACGCGTATTGTACGATACTGGGATTTTTAGACACCGCGAGTATTGGGATTATCTTTATTCTTCACAGGCAAACAAAATTTTATCCTTTTATCCTTGCAAGAGGATTTCTACTTTTATAAGAACAGCTTTCAGCCATTTGACTTAATGAACGTTAGTTGCATAATATAGTAGCGACATTTATCGGTGTTCTAGAATAATTTTCGACTCTTCTGGAGTTCAGGGTAATTAGACTAAAGTATAAATGATCCAGTTTACCTACGTAGCGTTTGCCTATAGAGGATTGACCTTTCGAGGGATGAATATATTTGAAATATTTTCCATGTTTCTTTAATGGAATAGATTATAATAAATATAAATGTAACAAAGTGTTAATTGTTCGTAAAAGAATTTCATACATTCGTGCATATTTATTCGCGACATTGTTCCGATGACGATTAAAGCATTGGTGATTCAATCAAACTTTTATTTTTGCTAATATCCAATATGCAATCACGCGGCTCTAACACGTGGTCGCTCGACCAGAATTTATTATTCTGTCGTCTCCAAACATTGACCTCATGCTGTCGCTGTTTCGGGCTTCGTGACGTGGTATAATCCAATGTTTATCTTAGCATCTGGCCGACGAAATAGGCTAGGGACGGTAGTAAATATTTCCTGGTATTTCTTATCGACGGACTTCTACGTAGTTCGAAGGCTAGAATGCTTCACCAATTCAACTATTGTATTTCTTGGAATTACTCCTGAGTTGAGGTAAGAAGTAGGTAAACTTGTTCACCCAAGTTACGAAATTATTCAGTCGCGTTCACACCGATACATTTGTATTTTCGTTCTTAATTGTAATTTTTAATATGTAATAATGTTAGATATATTAAATATTTCGGAGAAAATATTTGTACCCGTTAAGTGAAGAATAATTATTATTTTCGTAATTAGGCGAACTGATAATAGTCGAAATATGTGTCTATAATCATAAATGGGTGAATATTTCGGAATAAAATTTATCATTAGTTAATCGGATTTATCGGTTTTAATCGCTTCATTACCGCGGGATTTAGGTCACATAATCAAATAACATCGAATAAATTTCAATGGCACAATTAGGTACCATATGCAATTAAATTCAATTGCATATACTTTCCAAGTATATACTTGCTTTCCGCAATAGTCTTCGCCGTTACAATTGTTTTTTAATTGCTAACTTAAATTCAATAAATTTAAGTTAGTCGTATATATTATAGTGATTTTGATGTATATAAAATTGTAGGTCAGTAGAGCGAATATTAGATTAACGAAAAATCGCGATTGACGATATTTAAATTAGAGCGTGATATGCAATTAATTAAAATATTTATTTCAGGCAGAATTTATTCTAACTGTATACCATTTATATGCAGATAGAAGTCTAGAAGATGTAAAAATATCGGCTAAAATTCAAATTTATATTTTAATCGATAACAATTTTATTCCTCGCTAAAATCGGCAGAAATATAATCACATATAAACGTCGAACAGCCAAATTAAATTTGAGTAACGTCCAACGAGTTTAATCCGCCATTATATAATAATTCGCTCCTCGTTAAGATCAGGTGCCGCACTTTTGGCCAATAGTGTACCTATTATGGTAGCGTGCACGGCGCTCTCCGACAGGCAAATTTCAATTTCACCCGTATTCGCGCTTATAATGCCACGGATCATAATGGCTAGTTATCGAATGCAACGGGAAACAAAATGCTCACCCCGGTGGAGTTCAATCGTGTTTATACGTTCTGCCTACTAGGCAACAAAATGTCCCTGGTCTCCGTTAAGCTCATCAAAGTGGCGCGATTCGATTCGCGGGAATTACTTCCTACAACGCGCGAATCGCGTTCCCGTGTGGACAAATGCCCACGAAATTCCATTAAGATCGTTTCATTCGGTTACACAGTGCTTTAATCTTAACGATACGCGTATAACACGACCGAAAGATGCATTTATTATACCGCGCATTTGACTGGAAAACGAGGTGTTGCAGATCTACTTTTGGTCTTCCGTGCACATTTGTATTTTATAGTGTTAACTCTTTGCATTCGACGATTTTTTGGCTAGAGAAAAGTAGAAATTCAAAGATTGGCTACTGAAAAACTGACGATACTTCTTTGAGCAGTAAATAAAGAATTGTATAATAATAGAGTTGCAGAATTATTTGATTTCGATACCTTTCACACTGTTACATTACATTAAATTTGATATATTAATTAATATCGATCTTCCAAATTTTATGAAATGGTGACTGAAGCTCACCTCTCGAGTGCAAAGGGTTAACACTAGAACTACCGATCTTTAATGGGTACCTAACTATAACGTGCACAAATCATAGTAATTTCAGCGATACGAGGAATATGAGTGAATATATTGATTACAGTTCTTTCTTAATATGAGTTGATACCAATTTTATTCCTAAAGCAGGTGTATGTGTTCGGTGATTGCAAAAAGGAAAATTCTGGGACCAGTCATTTTCACTGGGTTGGTAGTTCTATTGTTAAGTACGATCACTATTGAATAATATTATAAACGTGTTCAGGCGTATCTCTCGCGGTAGTAAGAGCTATCTCACGAAATAGAAGCAGCTGTTTTTATTTTTAATTCTTAATTCGCATAAATTTCATTGCCATAAGAGATACGTTGAAGTATGTTTGCATAAGTGGAGGAAACTTTTACATAAGTGTCGAATTTATTCTCGCGATCTCTCGTGTATTTACCAAGGAAAATGCTGCAGTGGAGAAAGAGACTGATTCGCATAGGAAATTCTCCATTCACATAAATTTTCGTTTATTACATCTAAGAGTGGCACGACGATGAAACGGGGGTTGCGTAAGAAACGGCGGATGAAAGGGGCCGGACGCAAGGGATGAAGGCGCGACGATCCCTTTTTATTCACGGCAATAGCGTCGCGGCGGCTCCGCGCTAGATTAATAATAAAAACGCGCCGGCTGGTCATGCGGCTCTCGTTTTTACGAGTGAAATCATTCGGTCGCGTAACGAGATTACGAGTCGTGTACCAGAGCGTTCCGCAACTCGATTAAGCAAACTCGCGGATAGACGGGAAAAATGTCGAGCACGCGGGGTTCTTCGTGTCCCGACGAGCTGCGCGATATTTCAACCCCCCAGCCCCTATCTTCGACGTAAAAGCGATATACGTTGCAGCTCGTAAGTATCTCGATGCTTTGCTCGATTTATGGAGTCGGCACAGCGATGACGAATCGTTAGGTGCTGGGAAGAATTCTCTGCTAATATGAATGATACGTAGGGATTGTCCTTATTAAATCCCCCGTGAGTAAAGGTTCAGAGGTTTGGGAAGTAACGACGCTTCTTTAGCGACAATAACAACTTTATTTTCACTCGCTATGTTCGTTCTCTACATTCACTCGCAGAAACACCGAACGCTTCGAATCAATGGGAGTCTGTTTTATTTTCTTATTACCAGCGTCTCCCATGACTCGCGGACACTCAGACCATCTAGGCACCACTTGGACTATAGTCCGTTTAAAGAGTTGTTTGCATGTTAATGTTTGCATTAACGCCTGCATGATCAGTTAAGTGGTCTGCAGCTATTGGACTGTTTCTAGAGCTTCGGGTACCAGGACCCATTTCCTAGGCCAGGCTTCATTTCAGAATTCCACAACCTCTTCATGACCTAATCATTGTTGTAGGATTAATGCTGGATAAATTCCACGCAGGCAGGGATCTGCTCGTTTAATAAACAACGACTCCTTTTTAATAACAAACACATTTGTTTGAACTAAAATATTACACTATGTTTCCCTCAATTCCTGGACTCTAACTCTCAAACACTCGATTTTCCACTCACTATGACTCGACTACACGTATTCTGTACCCTTATTTAAAGCCTAACACTCTAACTCTACTAACTCTCCCTTTTCATACGCAAGCTCTCTTCGTTGACCACTCATTTCTCATACGACCTCGCCATCGGTGGGCCAGGTACTTGAGACACTCGGACGCATTCCTAGACTTTGGTTCATTGCTTGCACTCGATTCGGTCATAAATATCTTATCCATACAATCTTTGCACGCGGTCATTTGGCCATCCGCATGCACTTCAGATATCACCCTGAACCTGATACCTCTCTTAATACTATTTCTTTTGCTGGAGTTCTTTATAGCTAGCAATACCACATTATTGGGTCCGGTACTGTGAAGTCGGCCCTGATCACGCACTCATAATTCAGTCGTTGCATTAGGGATCTCGTCTCTTGGGTTGACTGTAGACCCTAGTAAGTGTCTATAAATTATCTAACTCGAATCACGAGATGAAGGGCATACCGGCCCGAATTGTTTAAACATCCACCACCACCGAAAGACATTAAAGCTCCCTAGCAAATACACAACCAATTGAGAAACACGCTACACCATCCGATCAACACACCCCCGAATCCATATAATGCACGGAGAGATAGAAGGCAGTCAAAATCAAACTATCAATTTAAATACAATACGTTCAGTCAAGCACATTATAGTGAAATAAAAGCTTACGAAACCTTATTTGAACTTGTTTAGGTTCGTAAAAAGACGTAAGCATCGTCTGATTAATTCTCCCCATAGAAAAGTCGCACGAAAGACACTATGCTCTCAAGACCCTCACTGTGCTGCCACTCTTCAACTGCCTTTCTACAACTCTCTCTCAACAGCTGCCTTCCACGCACTTCTCTCACACCCTATATACCCTTACGCATTCGTTCCCCCTTTCATTTTAATTCTTAACCTTTAAGAACGTACCTACACTTTCTCTGCCATAAGTAGCCCTTCCACTTGATCCTCTTGCACGCAGTCACTTTCGTTCTTCTGAATACACTCGGAGATATTAGCCCGAGACTATGCATTAGCTATTTTATTACCATGTCCTAAATACTCATACTCCCAGGGCCGTACCTATATATCCTACTGCCACGGATACGTATCTTCATTTTTTAAAATCCTTCTCCCTGTTTGTTACGTCGAAGTTAGCTTTACGGAGTTATTTAGGAGTTCATTGGCATGTGTGACAGAGCCTATACAGGGTAGTCATCGTGATACCGAAATGAAGTGTCATCGAAGTTTCCGTGCTGGATTTCAAAAGACTCAAAGCTGGAACGAGTACATGGGTTTTTTTATCGTCCAAGCGAATTATTCGTTTAAATAGAAGATCGTGTGTCGGAAGCGAATCCATACTCTCCACTTAGCAGCATGCATCGATGCATCAACGATGGTCGTTTTCGGTGCAGCGTGCCGCTTAAACCGGTAATTATCGTAATGGTCATTAACCTTGCTAACAAATAACGTTCGTTATCGGGATTTCAGGACACGTGTATCAGTGAACGTGATACAACGTTAGACCGGTTTGACAATTTCCGTGTTCTGTTGGCGTAATGCTCTACTCGAGTGTCTGTGGTTCCCGCTAACGTTATGAAACAACGGACTCTTTATTCGTTTTTTTTTTTTCCATCTTCTAAGTTCGATTCATGTCCGTGATAGCTATACAGTTCGACTTCTTTCACGCGAATCCGTGTATCGTGTATCTCGACATTACGCTTTCGCACTCTTGTGTCGAGTGATTATTTTGTTCCTCCCATGATTACTTGATATCGTAATAGTATTTGGGGAATAAAATATTCAGGTATTTGCAGTGTGAGTTTTGAATTACGTGACCCATTGAGGTTCGTAGCTTTTGTAACGTTGATGGAAGATGGATCGCATGGCTTGTACACCATTTTGTTTGTACACCAATTAATTATATGATACACGCTGAAGCAACGTTCGAAATTGTGAAAGTGGTTGAACACGAGATCGTTGAGCTCTGACTTTTATCGATTATTTCGTTTAATTATTCACGAAATAAACGATTCCTTTGATTCACAGGAAAGAAATCTTCCTACACGAGAGTTTTAGATTAATTGAAATTGGATTAAAATCAGTACCTTCGTTTAGATACTTATCTAGGTTACAATTGTGGCAGTGGTTCTCATAGAATGTGTGGTACGAGTGTGAGGAATGATTGTGTGGAAGGACGTGTGTGTGACGAATATGACAGAGAGTCGCGAAGAAACAATCAGTAGCTGAATGACAGTCATTACATATAGACATTGTGCGTGAGAGAGTCCTCGAGAGATTATATCACAGTTAGAAACGAATTAATTTTACGAGATTTAGTTATAATTTATGTTGCGCTGTTATTGTGTTAAATAAATCTTCTTATTAGTTTATCCATTTAGTCGCAATAATTAAACCTGGAAATAAATTAATACACAGGTTGTTTCTTTTTGTTGTTCCTACAGTTAATTATATCCTGTAGTTCACTATTGCAACTCATGGAAAATATTCTTAAACACCGTGATTTCTTAGACAACACATTTTCTTAATAAAAGGTAGATCTTCTTGAGAATTGTCAATCAGGAATTTATTATCATTCGAGGCCCAAAGGGAGATTTATGCAACGAGTAAATTTAGTCTGCGGTTCATCCCTCAGGGGTATCATTTCCCAAACCTTCCCCAAGGGGCATGACACAGTGTGCCAATCAGATATTCTTTGGATACAAACTGGAGTGGTTTCCGCAATATGGTAGATCCGGAAACTTTGGAACTCCATCAAAAAGATAAAATTTATTTTAAGGCTAATTTACGAAGAAATAAAATGATCTAACTATCTCGACTATCAGTTAGAAATACCATGCATGGTAACGTTTATTGTATTATAGGCGTCAGTTTTTTTTATTACAATTCCTTTTGCAATTTGAAACCTGATATTCGAATCAGCTATTACTCCTGTCATAGTTGCAAAAATAAATTCATTCGTTGTATGTCCTTTCATAGTGTGATGCGAATGGTACGACTTATCGCGTTTGTTACTACTGAGAAAAATACTGCTACCCGTTGTACCTCAGGCGCTGCATATTTTATTCATTAGGGATATTTCTATTGTGAATAATTGTAGGATCGTGAATAATTCGGGGGTACAATAACTGTACATAAATTTCATACATTTGTTACTCTTTACAATACTGAACACAGAGTGAGGTAGAGCTTCTCGTCGCATGTCAAAAACATACACGCATTGCTCCCTAATCCTAGGAAAGATGTCGCGATTATGCTAATGAGCAATGATGAATTGCTCGGTAGAACAGAGCACCTGCGATGTCTTACAATAATAATGTTTGATTTAACACATTGTTGACCGGTGACGAGTTAACCCATTCGAGACGGCCATCTTTTTCGAACACGGTCCCCAGGAGCGACTACTCAGAATAACTGATAAATGCTCATTGTTATTATTGCACACACGGTGTGCAACCGGTCTCGAATGGGTTAACTCGTCTTTTCCTACCCAAACATTGTTGACCGATTACGAGTTAGCTCGTCATTGCACTTGCGTTATCTATTTCAATTTATGAAACCCAGGATGATATAAAATATTGCGTATAAAAGTGATTTTGAAGATTGGATTACAAAATAATAGCCGGTGACATGATATAGTTCCTATGTAAAATTGCCGGTCAACAAAGTGTTAATATATCCTCGTATTTTCTTATCTTTGCTGAACAATAAACAATTCTTCCAACAATACCAAATCACCCTCATATTACCGATCACTGTATTGCAACGCGTTTAAAGCACACGTTCGTTTTATTTCTGCCGCCTGTAATTTCTGAAAATCCGAAAATCAGATTTCATCTGTGCGACTAAAATCTGCAAATTCGCGAGATATTTCGAACAGCCCAAAATGTAACTCTGGCACCGTACCAATGTACGACTTGAAAAACCGAAATCCGTCGCCAGACATCGGTGTCACGACGCAGACAGAGGACAGCTTCGCTTCCACGACCGTGACAAATGCGATAATGACAGGCATCGCGCGTTACCTAAGTTTCAGTCCGATGGCGCGTAGTACCGTGCTGAATTTTACCCGCGGACAGTTCGATGAAGAGCCCCTGGACGATTAATACGTGTCGTGCTGGGCAACGTGGTCATCGCGTTTAAATTCCGGCCGGATTTCGTAATTTTCCTCCGTCAGCGTTACGCGTTACATATACCGACCGACCCCCGGCAATTTGTCGGGCGCGAAACGCGACTGGCCCGCCGCGCGTCTATGGAAATGCGATGAGAAATTACGATTTTCCTCGATTTATGAAACGCCAACGCCTCGAGATACCCCCGTGTGTACGGTTTCACCAGCCACGGGGATGTTTGCGCGACGATGCGGTGTTGTTTGTCCTGACGAAACCCATTCCGAGTCGTTATCGTATATTCGGGAGGAAACGAGGAGTCGGAGGAATTAGATTAGAAGATTTCTCGTTCGAAGACGGATGAAATCATTTTGAAATTACATGTCGAAGCGTGGTATGGTATTTGCCTTTTTCTGTCGAAAGGAAATAATGCAATTAACCCCTTGATATGCGAATAACTGACGGAATTTAATGCGTCTTATCGAGATTATGGTTAAAAGGAAATAACTATCTTTCTTTATAATTATCTTTATTCTATTCTGTAAGGGGAGAGAGATAGAGAGAAAATTGGACTCGACTTTAATCAGTTTAATTCTCGGTGGTGGCTTATTAAATTCTTCTCGTGACAGTACACGGCACTTTCCTCTCTCACGTAAGACTCTCTTCGAGCTACCCTTTTAAAAGTGGGCCTCCTTTGTTAATTCATCGAGGATCAAGCGGATCGCCGCTTCGATTCGAGACTCCGGTTATCATTGCTACGTGCTCCTCACTCGCGTTGCTTTATCGGTAACCAGATCTCGCATAATCCTACTAACTTTTACAATTCTTAGGAAAATATGCAATTGCAATTCGTCCTGGTCCCCTAATTCTTATCTACAACGTGAAGTAAACTTCACGCATTCTCGGAACCTCTTCGACGCATAGTTGAAAGGCATATTTATTTCTGCTAAGAGATTGATTTTTGTATATACGTTAAGACGTATCTTATTTTCATCACGTTCGAATAATATTATTTAGCGAAGTACCACGTGGCGTTCACAGGAGACAGTTCTTGACGTCTCGGAGACGTGAAAGTCTACAATGGCACACGAAATGAATGCTGGCTTCCAGACGTCATTGTATATCAAGGTGTTAAGGGTTGTTACTTGGGTAACGTCGCGTGTTTAGGATTGGAGTTAGGCTGAAGTCACATAGAACATTTGGAATTTGGAGCAGTACGTTATAGAAATCTTCCAACATACCCCATTTATAGGAATCGACCAATAATCATGACACTGATCTATGACTACTGTGATACCACATCTGCTCTTTATAATTCTTCATACTTTCTGTCCCTTCTTCATCGATTCCCAGAATTTTTCATACTACTCTAATCACGATCAGAAATGTTAATCAAGCCTACTTTCACCCGTATCAAAACGTTAACCTCGATAACGCGAATTTTTAAAACGATGTCGAAGCTTTGCGTCCAATAAAAATACTTAATTTCTCCGTATCCATGAGTTGCCTGAAACACTGACCTTTCGGTTCCTATCTGGAACACGTTTCAAGAATAAAAGCAACGGGACGACTGAGTTCCGAAGAGAACACTCGCGAAATATTGGATTTAGAATAAAAATCAAGCGCCTTTCTCGTGGAACCAAAGAAACGTGTATCGATCGAAGTTAATTGTTTGTCGAAGTTTGCCCCGATGCTCGTGCAGACGTCGGATAATGCAAACGCGAAAATTCCATCGCAGAAATCAGATTTTGCAAGGTTAGCGGGTTCAGCGGGAGTTTCAATCGACTAAGAGAGAAAGCGGGATTATTTAGGAAGTTTGCGTTATTATTTAGGAAGTTTATACCGCCGTGGTATAAATTCGCGTGTTATTACGTTGTCGGTGTTAAGCTACGTCGTCGCTCGATTAATTAACGTTAGACGACGATGTATGATTATGGTACTTTCCGAGTCATTGGACTCGCTAGAAAGCGTCGCGTCATTTCGTTCCTCTGCGCCATCGTTAATATCGCGGACATAGTTCTCGTCGCGTTAACGAAAGTTAATGAAAGTACCACGAAGCGTTGAGAAATAGAGGGTACACTGAGAGGTATAAAAGTGCCATTTAATTATGGTCGCGGTTTCTTCCAACCTCGAATTTCTTACCTTAAATCCTATTCCTTGATTCTCTTTTATTTTCGTTTTTAAAATTTCAGCTCTTCGTTATCTCGTTCTTTTTGTCCTTCGAAGTCCAGTCTTTTAATACTTTATTCCCTTTCTTCTTTAAATTTCTATTTATTTAACTCTCCATTCTCATTTTAAACTCGCCACGATATTAATTATGCATTTATGCAAGTACCAAGGGAATTTCAGCGGACGTGATCAATATTTTAATGGCAAAAAGTATCCTTTACATAAGGTACGTCGAAATGAAATTTACTTCAGCCACCCACAGAGGATAACGAGAATAAACTTGCTCAACGACTTGATTTATTCGAACAAATCTCTATTGCCGTTGCTCAAAAAGAGAGAAGCAATAATTACTGCAGGAAATTGAAAGATTTATTAGATATTTAAGATCTTTAATCTTAATTGAGAGAAAAGGAAAAAGAGAGGAAATAACAAGACAAGGTAGCTATTAGAAATTTCTTCGCGCGAAGTCATATCTACAGAGATACCATCCCGCGAGGTTTTCGAAGAAAATGTTATGTCCAGAAACTTTCCTCGTGGCCGGAAAAGATACCGCAAACCTGATTACACATCCCGCGCGTAAGCACTTAAGGTGTAAGGATTCATAAGCGTGAAGTTAATCGAAATAGTCACAAACATGGGACGAGGAAGTCTCGAACGACAGGTTTACTTCCGCGGTATAACTCGGAGGCGTACACTTCCTCGTCTCGTCTACGAATTTCCCTGAAGTCTCGTTGCAGTTTAGTCGTTCGTGGGACACATAAGCAAGAGGGTGATGTACATCGACAGCTGAAAGTTCCCGGACGCGTTGAAACCGCGAAGGGGGAAAAGAGCATAGACAGGAAAAGTGGAAGTCTTTCCGTTATATTGTCTTTCTGTCAATGCAAACTGTACTTTCTTCTGCAAACGCGATCCAGTAACTTCTCCGCGAAACTCCCGTGTTAGCATAATGTAAATATGCAAATGTTAGTACGAAGGGTTTTGGTTTATGTAACGGTAGAATGGCGCGAAACTTTGGAATGCGGTAAGCTTCGTCCTTGTCACTGCACTTGAAATCTCGGTAGATTTCGACAAATTTTAGGCAATTCCAATTCCACTTCTGTTATGCCAGCGTATTATCGCTGCAGCTATGAATTAGGTTGGTGTATTTTTACTAATAGAGGAATCACTTTATGTAAAAACATGAAAGAAATAATAATTTAACTGAATTTGTTGTTATAGGGTGGGACTCAAATAGTCCCACCGTCCTATGTTGAATTTATAACATTTGTAACATTTGTTGAAGGTATTGCAATATTTCGGGAGGTGGGACCAAAAATGTCCCAGCATGCATTACGGTGTATCGAAAAGATGGGACACTTTTAACCCCTTGCACTACTTTTACGAGTCTGACTCGGGATGAAAATTTTAGGCCAAACTTGAATATCACGAGTCAGGCTCGTTGTTTCATTTGATGTCAAACGTGGATATCCCGAGTCTGACTCGTGATCGACATTTCGTGCCAAACGTGAATATCACGAGTCTGACTCGTTACGGACTATTCAGGCCAAGCATGGATATCTCGAGACATACTCGTGGTCTTAATCTCGGGACAAGTATGAATATCTCTAATGGGTTCGCGGCTATCTCGCACTTAGTCGTAAGATATCGTGTTTCAAATTCCGATACTCAGGCTCCATCGTTCGGCTCCTTCCCCGACTATTTGGGCGCACGGGTTCGGCACGGCTTTTTCCCAGTTTCAGCGTAGTGCAAGGGGTTAATACCAGCGTGCTCCAAAGAGTTAACAGAATCTCAAACTGTAATCTAATTCCTCTGTTAACCCTTTGACTGCCACACCGAAATCACATGTTTCGCTCAGGACGCCACGAGGGTGTACCCCCATAAATGCAAGATTTATTTTAATATTTTCTCGATCGACGTTCTAATAAGAATTTTTAATTGTTCAATAGGGCACCTTTTATTTCCAAGTATCTGCTAATTAACGGTTATATTCAAAATGCAACAACTGTCGATTTTCATTCAATTTTTACAATTGTAGTTCTACAAGTATTTCAAGCGCTCCGGTCACCAATGACCACCGTGGCAGTCAAAGTGTTAGACAAATGTTTTCAAACGAATCCTCCAAATAGGATCCCAAAATTCGAGCCCCATAATAATCCTATTATCAAACGAATTTCTCTAAGCTTCTCGTACCTGCATCCCCCCAGAAATATCGCGGAAGATACTCCCTGAAAATTCTATTGGAACTGCCCTTGGACTAATCTTAGATACATTCCTAGGGAGTCATTCTTTCGCCTGGCTGTACACTTTCACGCGACGTGGCTCGAAAAGAAGTATCCCTTTGATCTCGACTCGAGCAGGTTAATCTGACGAGAGGCTCTCGAAAGGAATCCGAGACAGTGTGTAGTCATTCTTCCGGGCACGGGTCGCGGAAGCTGTACGATGGGGAGGAATGAGGAGGGTTAAAAGTAAAATCGTCGCACGGTTTTCCAGTCCGTTTACGCGACAAAAGAAACCGTGTTGCCCCTCGAGCTGTGCAGCTCTGCTCTGGAGAGGGCAAGGCGAGGTTTCCTTGAATCGGTTACGTCGAATCCGGCGAAAGACGTTACTTTACGTAAAATCCCCGTCGACGAGCAAAAAGGGTGCGTCGAGTTGGACGTATCGACGGTCACCCTGTCTCCCCTGCCTTTTTCTCTCCCTTCCGGCTCTGTTCTTGCTCTCTTCCCTCTGACCGCCCGACGACAACGAAAAATTTCAATCCCTGCGTGCATGTGACAACGGCCGATCGAATAAAACGTCGCTGATAAATTTTCAAAGTACATCCATCGATTCTGAAACTAGTCGCCTTGCCCCCGGCGCGAGTCCTTGCAATTGCGAATTGTTTCCGCGATTCGTGGAATAGTTGGGTCTGAAGGCGAGTATTCCTAGCTGCGCCATGTCAAGGTGGCTTCTACCCTTCGCCAAGTTTTCGTCCGAGGTAGGTGACTTAAGATTTGTTGAGTATCTCTTTGGAATTTGGTGTTAAAGGGGTTATAACGCATAGGATAGTAATCAATAAAAACGGTGGAGAAACTGTATAGATCTTTATTGAACGGGCGAATGGTTAGAATTGGTCAGTTTAAGGTCATGCAGGTCACAGGACGTCTCCAGAAAACAGGAGACAAAAGACAAAACACAGGGGAAGAGATCGCCCCCACATCGTTAGGGTGTAGAGTTTACTTTACTATTTAATTTTACTGCAACATTTGGAAAAGTGATTTTCGAGAAGGGATTGAAGGGATTGAAGCGATTATGAGTCTGTTAAATGGAATACTTTCTTAATTATTTTTAATTTAATCTAGGGAATAATTTAATAATTAAGATCGTGATTCTGGATTTAGATAGGGATCTGTATGTTTGATTTTATTTCTTTAATATCGGTTATAAAATTTGCTAAATTCCTAAGTTATTGTGGCTTCGTGTGTAACGCAGTGGCTGCGAATCAGGTAGCTTTTCATCTGGAATTGTACTATCGATGCAAGAATTTCGGGCTCTAAACGCCAGTTGTAGATTTACTCTAGGTTAACGAACTTCCTTTCAGTTAATTGCTCTCACATCTCTTCAACTACCCTCGCTTTTTACTGTAATGGCTCGTTATTGATCCTGTGAGAATTGCCTTCTTATTTTACCGAATCCTCAAGCGTTTAAAGTCAAATAAAATTCTTCGTAACTGCTTCTGTTCAGAGGAGCATTCTTACTTGGTAGCAGTAATTGCATTCCTCCAATAACCTAAATAAAATAGAAATTAGTCGAAGATTCCCAAGAGTCGTTAATTTTTCACGATTCCTAAAATGTCTTAGTACCTCATACACTTCCCTAAGACAGGAATTCTTCGAATTATTCATTGAACCTTAATTCTAATTAACACCGATTTATTCCTATTTCCGAACAATCCTGTATCGGTTAAATTATCTTTTCTTTTCATTCGTTCATACTGATCGATCATCGTGGAATATGGGTGCCAGTCTCATTCTTCAAATAGCATAAATAAATGTAGGAATTGTTAGGTGGCAGCAAAACGACGGTGGTAGATAATGAAAATATAATTTATTGTGAACTAATTTGAAAAACTTATTCTAAACGCTGTCACCTCTCACGCTAATTATCTCCCAATGAAGTGTACCCAAAGAACGGTTCGCTTCACGCACTTGCACCCTTATTTAATCATTTGAGTCCCAAGCAGCGCGATCGCGCTCAACTTTGTTGATGCATGTACGTCACATAGTACCAACAAGCGCTATTGCGACGATTGGGATTTTTCGACATAAAATTAAACAAGCGCTATCGCGCCGTTTAGACTTCTTCGCACTCTATTAACCCCTTCGGTACGGAGGAGCTAGCCGTGGTTATACATTCGTGGTACGAGGAAGTTTTCCACAAGAGTGGTTGCACTGGAAGTCACGGAAACGTGTTTTGCGGTATTCGTAGAAATCTCGAGTGTGATTGACACTAAACTTTTCATTCGGACCACGACAGTCATCGGTGACGTTTCATGGCCGCCGCTATTGGACGGCAGTAGTACCGAAAGGGTTAAGACAAGCGTTATCGGACTGTTCAGGGTTTTTCGACCGTGTTCTTCCGAAAGCCTCAAGCGCTGCTTGGAGCTCAAACGGTTAAGCATTGCATTCTGTCTCCTTTCGTACTCTTGCTTTCTTTCTCAATCACGCTTTCCTCACGCACTCCTCACAGCCTAGGCCTCAGTGGGTCAAGTAGCCTAAACACTCAGACGCATTCCTAGACTTCCACTCTTCACTTGCAATCGATACCCCCATAGATATCCCGTTCATACGATTCTTGCGCGCGGTCACTCATCCTTCCACACGCACTCGGATAACACTCCGAACGCTCGAGCCAAACCCGAGATCACCACTGTTTATTATCTTCTATTTTCGAGGAACGGTCCAAGCGTTCTCACGCGCTTGACAGTCGTACCTAGTCAAAAGGCACTGTCACAGACGGTGACCTGACCTAATCACGTCACGCTCACCATTCCCTAAAAATAATTCCATAAATTCTCTAGAATTTGGAAGACTCCCTTTGCTATGCAAAACAAAATAAAAATGGACTGTAGAGTTGCTATAAATCCGCCATGCTCTTGTTTCGAAGCAAGCTACGCACGGAGTAGCATGTGCCGGAAGTTGTATTTCTGGGACGTGTCACTTTCGCACGATATTTGTCCACGCCACGTCGTCGCGTTTTGAACGAAATCTCTCGAAGAACATCATCGTCGAGCCGGTATCCAGTTAGGAGCGTTATGGAAACAGAGGTGAAACTTTATCACGTTGAATTCCTCTCACGTGCGTCAACTCGAATTTGAACACTCGCGAGACCAGTTCCTGCTAGTTCAATCGCTTTTACGTTGGAAACGAGTGGCCGAAAGTATGGTCCTGTATATGGAAGAAGATAAAGTCTAGCTTAAATCGCCCCCTTTTTCGACATCTCGAGGAAACAACTGAAAATAGTATACTGCGATAGTATACTGTGATATCAAATTATATATGCATCTTTATTTAAATGAAAATATAACATTTTTAAGCTCTGAAATTCTGATTATGTTGGGTGACTAACGATTCGTTGGCCCTTAGTTACTAGAAGGGCCTAGCTAATAAACGCAGACCAATTTCAGAGTCCAAAAACACTGACTCATTCCTACTTTCGCTAAGAGCCAATGATCATCCCCCACCAGAAATTATAGATTATATAAGCACCTACAAAATTTGCCAAACGCCAATTTTTTCCTCTCCGTCGACTTGTATTTTTCCGACGTAGCCTTGTTGCTGGAACCCGTGTTGTATATTGAATAATATTCCGGGTTCCAACAATAATATTACGTAACGACGTATTTCTGTAATACACGTATATATTTTCATTGAAATGAAGATGTGAAATTTACGAATTTTAAAATCGCTGCGATTGGAAAAATGATATCATTGTACATGTAGCATATCATCGTGACATAAATATGTATTTTTGATACATAAATAATGAATACATGAAGTTTTGCAAATATGAATCTCGCGAGAACTCGATCAATTATAATATCGTTTAATAACGCATGCTGCTCAATTATGGATATAAAGACGTATTTTCGTTAAAATGCTAATATAAGATAATATTCTCAAATTCAGAAGCAGCGAAACCTCAACCAATTATAATATTGTTTCATACCATACCTGCTTTGTATAAATATGTATTTCCGTTTAAATGTTCACATAAAATTGCCAAATTTAAATATCGGTCGATTATATTATTTAACACTGTACCTACGTAATACACAGTTAAGTGTGTTCCAGTTTTCACCGTTTTCACGAAATCGTCACGAATGGAGCACGATCATTTATGATATTTCCATTCAATTTTCTCGAAAATCGTTAGCATTCGCTCGCACGTATCTTAATTTGTATTCGTTTCGTTTGAATTTCGCGAGGCATCCATTTCGTTTGACCGTTATTCGTTCAACGTTAATCGAAAACGCGAGTTATTTGATCGTTTTTTAACCATGTCAAGTTAATTAAGATTTTTAATTGCCTCGATTATATTGATTTTCGTTCCCATGCATGTTTAGCGTTATTTTCCAGCGTTTAAAATAAATCGTGTTCTAATTTTCATCCCTCGAATCGGCAAGTTATTCGTGAAATTATTTCGCGACGAATCTTGGAATACGCGAAATTAATTTTCGTAATTACTTTCTTCGCGTAACAAGGACTTGGTTACTTCTCGGCTTGTAAGATTAAAGACCTTTCGCGAAACGTCGTTAGTATTCTACGACCTAAATAAACTGGCTACGTTTTCAAAGCGTTTGCAGAAAAAGGGTGGTCAAAAGCAAATTTCGCAGTCGCTGAGAAGTCAAGGGTCGATGGAGGTTTTATAAACTGAGAATGTACTTTTCCGAGAAATAGCGGAAATTGTACGACGGTTGTATAGATCATTGAAGTAACGCTATTGTTCGATATATTTTCAAGTTTTTATTCTGTTCACTTCTTCTTGCGATCTTTATTATCGGTTCTCCGCTTAATGCCAAAGTAAGGCCTGTCGTTTTAACATTATAAATATTAGACATAAAGGAATGGTCTTTAATATGTAAAGACGTAATAAGAATAGGCAGAGTACATAGTGGAATTTTAAAAAATCGTACAAATGTGAGAAGCGTACTAGAAAGACATTCATTTACCGAGACAGCAAACAGACTTAAAGTAGCACACATTTATCAAGCACACACTTAGGGGTTTCAACGCGTAATAATTCAGACATCTTCCTCGGGACTCTTCGTTTCTGACATCCTTTTTAATCCTCGACCTAAATTTAGCAAGTGACAATTTACTATTTCCGTGACACGTTTTCCAACACTGCTTGTCCCTGTAATTTATCGGGGTTGGCAATTACCGCTGTTAATTAAGACCTCGCGATAAGTCGAGTGCAAAGTTTCCTTCCTTCGTAGCGATCAGTGTATATGAACTTTGCCAACTCGATATGAAAGCTGCTTCGAGCAGTTGTTGATCCGTAATATCAGAAGCCATAATTCAGACTAAATGTTGACCGAAAAAGCAGCCAACTGCTCGCATGCTTGCACGAGTTTCATCGTGTACACGCATGTGCGATCGTGTTTCAGAGGAATCGAGGAAAATAAACAAGCAACACTTTGTCTTGATTTTCGCTTCGCGATTGGAGGTCTGTGTGAATGTTGACGGAAATTACTCGCGTTTAATGTATTTAATTATTTATTGCATTAAAATACCATTTATCGAACACCACGAGATCGAAAATTCAGTATTGCTAGAGTTCGAGCTCGGAGATACCTACTCAGGCTGTTTCGTACCTTGTTTCCTGATCTCGAAGTTGTCTTAGCCTGTTCCCGTGAACATTGTCCTGGCTGTGAGACCGAAATTCGTAGTTGTTAATCGTTCACACAACTTGGAACAGCTAAAATCCTCCAATTGCACGATTATCATTGTCCGAGTATTCCTCTTGCGATACTACTTGTGGTGGGGATGTCCTCTGGCCTTTCTACTGATGAACTCTTCCGTATTAGCCACTTAATACGAACTTTTGTCTACTTTTACATCTAATCTATTCAAGATTATTATAATTCTAATCGCCATGTACTATATATAGGATATTTATTCCTTGAGCCGAGTGTTTGAATATTCGTCGCTAATAATAGCAGCATTAATCGTATGGGTATCGACGTAAACAGTGATATTGCATTGCCTTAATTAGCGCGACTATAGTAAGATGCGACAAACATTTTGTAATATACATGCATAAAATATATGTATGTAGGAATGGAATGAGTACGGCTCTGAAAGAATGTCAAGAGTGTTTGGGCTTAGAACGAAAGTGACAGTGTACAAAGACGGTTTGGAAAGACAGTTCTCGAAAGACAGTTGTTAAGTCTTGGAATGTCGT
>NW_016907986.1:251447-261604 GCF_001483705.2 Eufriesea mexicana
AGAGAGAGAGAGAGAGAGAGAGAGAGAGAGAGAGAGAGAGAGAGAAACCGTGAGATCCCGATCTCTACTCCCGAGGTTACAATCGCGGGTCCGGACCACATAAACAATAGCGTAATTCGTTGCGGATCGACGCGTTCTTTCCTCTTGTCCCTTTTTCAACGAGGTTCCAATCTGCGTTCCGCGACCTCTCATCGCTTACCTGTCCACGCGCAGCAAAAGCAACCGCGCTGCGTACGCTCCGAGCAATTTGTATCCATGAAATACGATGCAACCGTTATAACTTACTGCGAACGGGGCCACTCTTATTGCTCGTGTAGTTCGTCGTGTTTCCCGCTATTTCCTCGCCACCCTCCACGCCCAGTTTCTCGTTCCAGACAGAGTCATCCGAGTTAAGGTTAGGTCCAACGTTGAGTTCAGTCGAGAAAATTCGTGCTATACTGGAAGTAACCGCGTGAGAAAACTTGGCCTGTGTACATTGTTGTTTTATGATGGGCAGAATGAATTCCTTGGATGGGCTGACATTCGTTGAAGCTGACCTTTCCAAGACGAATAGTGACGAATTAGAAATCGGTCTTCTGCTATTAACTCTTTCGGTGCTATTGCCGCCATAAAACAGCGAAACACGTTTTCGCGGCTTCCAGTACAACCACTCTTGTGAAAAACTTCCTCGTACCACGAATGTATAACCACGGCCAGCGTGCCGAAAGGGTTAATATGCTAAGGTATAATTTTCACTGAAAAGGAACTGGACAACTGTTTCCGAGGTTGTATGGTCGAATTTATTTTGGTTCTGTTAGGGATAAGAGAGTTTGGACATCGATCCACGAAGAGATACCACTTTGCCCTGTAATTTTTCATTCGAAATGGGAAAACACTAGCAAGAACTGGATCACAGAGGCAATTAGAATTTCGAGGTATCGAATTTAGAAATGGTTGGTTTCAGGATATTAATTTGCTCTTCTGAGTTGTATATGATAATTTGAAAATATGTACTGTGAAGATTTAGATGAATTAGGATTGATAATCGTTGTTATTAGACCGCGGAACAAGAAGAGGGATAGGAGATAAGCTTGTCGAGTTGTAAAATAGGATGAAGAATGCATGTTGCGTGGTAAATTCAGGGATTCCGGTTATTTAACTCTCTAAGTACGTATGGTGTACCTATATTCCGCCCTTAGGGGGTCGTTACATTCATGTACGAAGAGCATATACATCGTACTTGCTTGCAAAATGGAGGTACGTTAATAAAATGATCTCGCTAAATGGAAAATCACAAATCTGTTATCTAACATTTCATTCGTGCTTCTAATTACGTGTTTACTCTCATAATGTATGATTAACATGAACATAAAGGAAATGCAGAAATGAGAATATCGTTATAAATACACATCACTATTGCTTCGGAGTTGTATGTATTTACAAAAATCGATTTCCCTTGTATCATGGTCTTTCGTTCTCATTTTCTTCATTTTACAAATTTTTGTAATCCTTTGTCTCGGCATAGGAATACATTTGCATGCCCAATATCGGAATCACCACTTAACAATTTTAACAAAAACTTTACGCTGGGACACATTTCTTGTGGATAAGTTTCAAATAGAATAAACTCCTGCTTCACTTGATCAACTTCCTGCTAGGTCTACCATTTTTCTTTCCAGTAATTTACGACATGCTACGCAGGCCAGAAACATTCTCAGAACTTCTTTGCCGTTGCACTTACCATAAATCCATTCAACTGTGTTCTATCTTCTGCCTTGTAGGACACACTGCCTCGAACAAAAGTATTCCGTGCAGGGAACATTCACATGTTTCACGTGAAATGTTAGTTTCTCTTCGACATTTTCGAATATTCCTATAAATTCATTTCTATGCTATCTTGTATGCTGGAATTATTTTTATTTAACACTGGGTTTACTGATGCTATCTGTATACCTATTTCTAAGGACACCTGTCAAATTGACGAAGGTAAAAGAGTCCACGTGCCTTTTTTTTTTACGATTGGTTTAATTTAAAAACAATTATATGTTATATTAACAGTTTTAATATAAGTTAACTAAATCTGTTACCATCGTATAATTGCAGCAACCCTTCCGTCAAATTGACAGGTACCGTAAATCTAGCGTTAAATTCCACGAGGTTAGGGACGAGGTTAGGGAGATGACAAGTAAAACATGCGAAGTCTAGTTGTAATAATAATATAACCCTTTAACCCTTTTTACGAGTGACGTATATATACGACAGTCACTTACTGTTCACAGCGGCTGACGTCATATATATACAGCAGTCATTTATTCGTTTACAGCGGCTGATGTCGTCTACATAAGGCAAATCAAAATTCTATTAATGTATTATTAATTTATATCGATAATTGATCCATTCGTAAGGTTATTAAAATCCTATAGATTTAATAATTTAATGAATACATTTGGTTATTAGCTATAGTATTATATAGATTGCTATATACATTACTATACCTTGATCTGTATCGATAACTGATCCATTCATAAGGTTATAAAATTCTATAGGTTTAATGATCTAGCGAATAAATTTGGTTATTGGCTATAGTAGTGTATAGATGGCTATATACACTACTATATATATATATATTAATAATTATTAATATGTATTGAACTCCAAATAAAGCTAGTACAGGTATTAGGCAAAGCAGAAAATGATGGCGGAGTATGGTAAGTTGCGCCGTCGCGAAGGAGTTAATTGTGCCGTAAAAGAGGTCTGAGCTTTCACACGTCTCTATCACTCGCTCTGTCCAACTTATTCCTCGCATATTTTCTCCGTTTCCAAACTCATTCTCTGTTCCTCGATCGGTCATTTCATACACGTAACACGCATGCCTCGTCCCATGGCGCCATGTACCCTAAATCTTCCTAGTGCATTCCTATTAAACGCCTCGTTTCCATCTTTTCGGTTTCCAATCCGCTTGAAACCGCCCGCGATTTTACAGTGGGAGACGAGATGCAAATGAGGAGAGAAGGGTCGACGAAAGCTAGTTTCCCGTGAGATTTTAAACGCTCGCATAAAGAAATTGCGTTTGGCAAATCCTTGCCAATAAACGGGGTGCATTTCATAGAGGCGGGGGTGGCGAACGGGGACTGAAACGGTGGCGAGAGTGGCATATAGTAACAGGGGCAGCGTGGCCCGTATGCAAATGTAAAGGAAAAGTAAATTTCTGCTTTAACCTAAAGCAATCAGTTCATTCCTTTCCTCTGTGGCAAAGGTACTCGGTTCATTGGAACGTCGATCCCGTTTGTGCCCTGTTTGTTAGATCGAAACACGAATTTCTCGGTTTATTTTCACGATTCTGTAACGGTCCAACTCTCTCCCCCGTCTCTCTCTCTCTTTCTCTTCCACTCTACTTGAAACGCATGTTGCAAAACGGTCGGCCCTTGTTAGATTATTTCCGTTTAAATCGCTATTGCGTTCACGTTGAAACTGATTGAAAGTTATTTCGTGCAGAAGTTGCGAGTACTATGAAGAGTATAGGATAGGAGAAATGGTACCAGGTCAGTGTTAAGCACAATTTATTTTCCGATATAATTTCTCAAACGAATAATTTCTATTCGATCGAGACGTTCACTTTTTTCCCTCGTTTCGGTGAATTCAATGAAGAAGGTATGCTCGACTAAATGAACGCTATTTATTCAGATTAAATGGTAAATTTGTTGACGCGTAATTAATTACATTCGGAGATTATCTGTTTATAGTTGGGGGTTGGTAGGAAAATATTGAAGGAGCGTTGCACGATTTGCTTATCTCTAAATCGTGCGGACGATGAAATATCTCGGTGTATTTTCTAGAAGAGTTAAATGTAATGTAACTACATCTTTCTGTGTAAACAAGTACGGAATAAATAATTCGTTCGATCAACAGATACTGAATATTATGGAGTTTATTTTCGTATTAAGCTCTACTCACACTCATAGTAAGCACCACGTAAATCTCCCATTGGATATTACGGATGAGAGAAAAAATTCAAATTTGTTTGACACTGTTATTTACTTTCGACGAACGTTCATCCCCTCTACGTGGGATTTATTCTCGGTTCGTTGTCAGTTCCCTAACAAATAACGCGTATTCACGAGGGGGAAGAATAAAGTTTCGCTTCTCCCGGTTTAATGGCACCCGGCACGTCAACGGTAACAAGTTTCAAGCAAAACTTGCCGTAATTAGGTTCCTGTCCCAATTATCAATCCTGTGTGTGATCAGAAACATCAACGCGGGGAGGGGGACGTTCGGCCATTTCTTATTTCGAGGATGTCGAGGTTAACGACGAAATCAAAGGGCATCCGTAACCATAATTTGCACGGCAAACTGTCGGCCAATCGGGTTTTCAGCGAAATCGGTGTTTCAAAGGTTTGGTCAAGAAACACGAATCAGTTGGCCGCTGTTCGCCTATATTTGTTCCGGCGGTTTGCACAGCGTGTTCACATAGGCGACTGTTCGACCGCGCCGAAACATGATTAAAAACACTTTGGAAACAAATTTTCTGTGAAACGTGCGTTCCACGAGCCATATTTATTTTATACAGTGATTTGTTTCATTTTCAATGTTTTCGCGGTTTTTATACTGCTTATTTAGTTGGTAGATAAGGAAGAGAGTTGTCTGTTGTTGGCAGTACAATGAAATGAACGTGGAATGAAAATATTCAAAAAGCAATTAAATTGCATAGACTCGTTATTGCGAATTTTAGCGATTGTAGAAGCTTCGTTTAGTTATTTTTCTCCTGTTTTTATTATCGTTCCTTTTACTTTTAATAGGATTATAAAGGAAAATATATTTACAAATGTAGGATTATAATGACGATAATAACAGTGGTATTTTTATGTCGTATAGATCTTAACCCTTTGCACTCGAGAGGCGCTCTTCAGTCGCCATTTGATAAAATTTCGAAGCACGATATTCATAAGTATGTCAAATTGCGGATAATATGACGGTGTGCGAGGTATCGACATCAAGTAATTCTGCGTGTTTATTATCATACGATTTCTTATTTCTGTTCAGAAAAATATCGTCAACCTTGTAACAGAAAATCTTTGTGCTCCTATCCTTCTTAGGCCAAAAAATCGTCGAGTGCAAAGGGTTAATAGCCATTTCTTCTTAGTGTCTATTTCAAGTCCTTTGATCTCAGAATAGTTCTTCGAATATCGTGATTCTGTGTTCAGAGATTTTATACTTTGCGCAACATCCTAGTACAAATTAATTTTTAAACATTTATTATCCAGATATAATTTTAATATTTACGTTATTCAAATTTATTTGAGTAGAAGATTATTAAAAATCACTACATGATTCAGTATCTTTCTGACTTTGTATTTATCAAATTTGGTATATTCAGGGTCGCTCCTTTTTATTTTATTTCATCTAGACTATTCTTATTTTATAAAATCCGTTCTATCGAGATCGTACATTTCTTCACGTCACAGAAAATTCTCATTTAAGCTTGATCTACCTTTATTTTAGATTGACCCTCGATTATCGTTGAGACAAACGTATCGTATAATTTACAAGGTTGTATGTGCTCGCCAAATTCGAAATAACATTACAAGCATTTCGCCGTAGACGGACAATACTAAATCGCAATTTGTTGGAAAGAATGAACGTGAAACGTGTATTAATATTCCGTTTGACAATTACACGTATAGGATATAAATATTGTTTGGAAATAATTCCTCCGTATCGCTGTAACCAATTTTTGCATCGATTATTAGTTTTTCGTGGAATCAATTCTGCCTGTTCCGAAACTCGCGAAATAATTTATTTATTTTCTTTGACGAAGAGTTTCGCGATTCCTTTACCATTATTACCATTATTTTCATTTCTCGGTATCGTAGTGGTTGTAGAAGAAAGGGCTAGTTATAAATACACCAGTGTTTCGTATAACGCATTTAATATAGAGACAAAAATTTTTCCTCGTTTCATAATAATTTCATTCCGCATTATTATTTCACGTTTACTGAAATAAGGAACGGTCTTTAAATACACCGTGGAAGTAGAGGGGTCATCGCACAGAAGCGAGAATGAAAGGATTATCGTGCATCGAATTAATATCGTTACCAAATGCATTAATTTCGTCGGCATACGGCACTTTTGCATCGATACATATCTGATTTATCAGCGTAAATCACCACGGCCCATTGCATTCTAATTATTCCACAAAGTACTTTTGATAAAATTATTATAACGGTATAACTCGGATAATACGTGTGCATTAATAAGATGTTATAGGACATCAGATTACGTAATTAATTTCGTCGAAGATATATCCAGGGTGTACATAAATGTGCATCATATCATATTCATTAACCCTTCGCACTCCGAATTATCTTCCAATTTTGTTGCCAATAACTCCCTGCTTATTTCAAGTATTTTGTTTGTCATTTACTTCACGGAACAGTACCGCGACTGCTACTTATATTAAAGAATTTCGTTTACCGATTATATTTGATCCTTTGCACTCGACGACTTTTGGCTAGAGAAGAGTAGAAATTCAAGGATTCTCTAGTCAAAAACTGACGATACTTTTTTGAGCAGTAAATTAAGAATTGTATAATAATAGAATTGTAGAATTATTTGATTTCGATACCTTTGTGGGGGTCCTCCCTCACCATCATTTGATAGCAGCTGGTCACAAGTATCCTCGTTGGCGACTTAGCTTGAAGGGACGAAAGGAAAAAGAAGGGATGCGTTTCGTCCTGGGCCTGTTAGTGGACTCATCAGTAAAGCTACCCTAGCAGGCCCTGTCTTAGACACTGGAATACTATTGGAAGGACGGGAAGTTATATATATAGGAACTGCAGGTTTTCCGAGGACTTACGAGATAATTCTCGAAGTCAGAATCCCTCTAGTAGCGAGGGTCAGAATGATGGTCGCTGCTACACCTTGCACACCGTTACATTACATCAAATTTGACATATTAATTAATATCGATCTCCCAAATTTTATGAAATGCTGACTGAAGATCACCACCCGAGTGCAGAGGGTTAATATAGCTCTCGAACCTTTTTATATCTGGAACTTAAGTAATTCGAGTAGTTATTTATTTTCCGTTTCCTTGTTCAGTAAATAAGGAATCAAGGAACGTCTAATGTAACCCGACGTAGGAGTTCCTGTGATAAAAACTGATGTCGGGTCCTACTCGACAAAGTTGTACAAAGGGTTAATATACGTACTCCATCTAAATTAATATCATAGAAAAATATTTGTGTTAAAGTTTAATACTTTTAATTGAAAGCAATTCGGTATAAAATTTTCACTTCGTTATAATTTCACCATCGAGAGCACTTCGTTGTTACACCAACTATTTCAATAATATCCTCGCGAATTCTTTGTCAATTAAATTCCTAATTCCAGAAAAGAGAATAATGAAAATTCGATAGATAATAAAATGCTTTCGACTTTATGCAGTGTAAATGAAAATCGTTTGAGCAGCCCAGTAATAGACGTCAAAACTCGTCCTGTAATATCATCGGTAAGATGATTTTTTTACATAGAAATCACTTTAACCATACATTATATGCATAAAAATGCCAGCAACCTTTAATAAATGACAATCAAAGATGGTCAAATGATCTTTCAATAGTGTTCTCTGAGAATCTACCCTCAGCTCGCCCTTATATATGTAGAGAGTATGATTGGTAGTCAATATAACTATTTATTAATTAACAATAATAATGAGTGACGATTAAACATACGAATCTATATCGACTACAACTCAACTCAGCAACACAATGACAACACAGCCTGTTACAACTAATGGCTCACAACTAAAACACAACTAAGAACTTCTCTAAAGAACTGTCTCTCAAGAACTCTCTTCCAATCACTGCTCACTCACCACTTCTACCTTCTTTTATATCTTCCCCAAAAGCCTCCCCCAACATGAGAAAATATGGTCATGCTAAGGGCCTGACGCATCGTCGGGGTTTTTCTTACCAACCTGGCCCTTGAACCCTCGGTGACTTTTTAAGCTAAAGTTACCTATACACGAGGTGGAAATCCTGCGATACTACATACATATATATATATACATATATAGAGGTATAGGAATTGTTTAGAAGGCAGCAAAAGGACGGTGGTAGATAATAAAAGTATGATTTATTGCGAACTGATTTAAGACTTATTCTAGACGCTATGACCTTTCACACTGACTGTCTCTCACAAAACTCTCCTTGGAACTATTCGTTTCACGCCCATGAATCCTTATATAATCCATTTGCATCCAAGCGCGGAATATTCCGCGAGCCCACGATTATCTACTGTCACCAAGCGCGGAATATTCCGCGAGCCCGCGATTATCTACTGTCACCAAGCGCGGAATATTCCGCGAGCCCGCGATTATCTACTGTCACCAAGCGCGGAATATTCCGCGAGCACGCGACAGTCTACTATCACCAAGCGCGGAATATTCCGCGAGCCGTCGTTTACCGCACACAAGACCGACCACGCTCACCATTCCTACACACACATATATATTTCTACCGTTCGACTGCACGAAGTTTCAAGGGTGTATATAACATCTCCTATACCGCAGAGGTAACGTTTAGCGGAATAAAAATGGCGGCTCATAAGTTTGCGTTCTCCGTTTCTCAAAGTCTCCTCTACATTCTGTAAAACATAGGTTCCAGGCCGCGGGGACTTGCCCCGACTGCCAAAACAATTTAATTTAGTTTAACGTGCTTTGAATTCCCCCTGTACTTACCCCTGAGTTTCATTGTCGACGTCGAGCACGGTGAAAAGTCTTGCCCGTACAGAATTTACTGGATAAAGTGGTTAGTTTGCTAGTGCAAGCTGCTTCTTTCGTCAAAAACTGCTGTACCTCGGGAGTGGAATACTCGAACGAACACGTACAGGCCACAAATTGTGTAGGGAGTCGTGCCCTGTCACGATACGTCAGGGGTGCTTTGGAAGATGATTGCGCAGCCGTTCAATTTTCGTTCGGCTAGTCAAAATCAGTCATTCTGGACATTTTCTTTTTGCTCCTGATGCAAACGTATAACTGCTTTCGAGAGAATTAATTTCAATTTTCTAGTGAATACTATATTTGTATATATATTGCAAAACGGTGGTCTTTGTGTTGTCATTTAATTCTATCCCGAGTAGGGTAGATGGTACGACGAAGATGAATGAAATATTACATTTTAAATTATGCAGAAATTAATTAAAGTTTAGTACTCGAGTTGACAATACGTTGTATGTTTGCGATTATCTTTGCAACAATTTTTCTTCTTTTACATTAAATTATCGTGATGCGACATTTTGATAAAAATTCGTGGAAATTTAATAAATATTAGAACCGCGTCCCAAATTCATATTACCGGAACCTAATTATAGAAATGACATATTTCAAGCGTTCATAACGTACAAATTTAATCATTCCTTTCAACTTCTTTTATGCATACTGCTGCTATAAATTGCTATAAACATCCTGTTCGTATAATCTAATTAAAACAGCGTGAACAGCGAGTGGGAAATGGTAAAGAATTTTCACGATCGCAATATAAAGGAAGCTTTTGTACGTGTTCAATACATACTGCAGAAAATACAGTACTGAGCAAAAGTTTTCGGTGGCCTACTAAACATATACCGCGTTTATAAACGAACATAATCGATTGCCTTCTTTTGTTGGCAAATATTTACCAATTCGAAGTGACTAATATTTTGTGCAGCCCGTTTCTCTCTTTGACTATCCTTTTTCTAGAAGATATCGTCGAATAATTTTTTCATAAAGATCTTTAGTATTTTCTCCCATTCCCTTTTCAGTATTTCGAATAGCTGGTTTCCCTTTTGGTCTTCCGCTTTTGCCTCGCCTGAACCGCATATGTGTATAAAATTTAGGTCAGTATTTAATGCATTGCAATATTACGAAAAAATTCATGAATCGGGAAGAGAGCCATAAATGAACGATATAACGAGATTATCTGAAAATTCATTTCTCTGAAAAAGCTTGTATGCAAATGATCTGCAGAAATATATTTAATACAGGAATTACAGAATAATATAAACATATATATTGTAATACATTGTAAAATTAATCATGCTGTAATACGTTTAGCTGAGAATAAAAATTATTTCATGTTACAGAAAATGTATCGTTTATAATAAAATATTTTTAAACATTCCCGCAGCCATTTCATTTTTCT
>NW_016907987.1:0-9344 GCF_001483705.2 Eufriesea mexicana
AATTAATCCTGAAAGAAAAAATGATTAATAAATTATTTAAGAGTGTGGGGAGTGAGTGGGGTAGCCAACCCCAACCTCACTTCGGACCTCCACCCTTTCGCTCACTCGGAAAACTTTGATGTTACACTGCCGAAGTTCAACCGACAAATTAATAAATTAACAAATTAATAACAATATAAGCACAGAAAAGACAGAACAAGAAATAAAACAAATAAAAAAGAAAAATAAAGAAGAAAAAATTCCAGAGAATCTCGAATTCCAAAATCACAAAGAAATGAAGTTAAAATTTAAAGTTAAAATACCCTCTACGATCACACCTGCGATTACCAAATTCAAAATCCTCAATTTCCAAAAAAGCATGTATATTTCGTGTTGTCTATGTGTCACAACCACACAAATTAAACAATCATCAACCCCCACCTACTGTCCATGCACGTAATAAATCACGAATCGCGACGTCGAATTTCTTAAACGCCTCACGAGCCACAAGCCGGGTTCCCAGCGAGACAATGGCACAGATCCGAATTTACATCGAAATCGACTCTGGAGAAGCTCGGCTTAATTCGAAGCCGAGCAGAGTAGAGGACCCTTTCGAATCCTCCCGTTCATTTGTCTTCATTATTCCCTCATTATGACATAGCTTCGGCCACTTTTCACGCACGCGACGAACGCGCTCGGCTGGAAGGTGGAACCCTTCCCGTTCTCAACCCCGGTCAAGCCATAGGATCACGTCGCCAGAATTGGGATATTAATTCGAGTAGATTAGACAGCGGGAATTAGACTGTAGAATCGAGGCGTTTGGCGAGAAGCTTCCGCCATTTGACGACTTCGAGCCAAGAGATTCTTCGTGACACATCGTCCTTCCTCTTTGGGATCCTTTATCTCAGAAATTGGCCCTCTGTGGTGTATCAACGACCACGTATTCTCACGGATCGTCCTGATAGATCGTCTCTATTTTGCTTACGTACGATGTATAACAGCGTCTTGGTCCACTCGAGACCGATAAAAATGGGGGTACCACGAGAATGGGTAATCCGGACGTCTAACTCGAAGTCACGTAACTGCCAAGCAAGTAAGACCTCTAGGAACCTCGAGCATCTATCATAAAATTGACTGTCTGGGAGAAGATTGGGATTTACAAATGGCAGGCAATCAGAAGGTTCATTGGGCTGAAGAATGTCTAGCAACTATCATTCTTACCCTCGCCATCATCTAGCGACTATCATTCTTAGATGGATTCCAACTTCAAGGAAGTGCTAGGACTTTCTCGCAAGTCTTCGGTGAATTCTCGACTTCCATAAAATACAAGTTCCTATGCCACCTAAGTATCCCTGCCTAAGGCAGGGTCTGCTAGAGAGGCCCCCATCTACCTCCTCCTCTCTCATCTCCCTCTTCACCTATTTATTTATTTATTTACCTATTTATTTCTTTATCTATCTATCTATTTATTTATTTATTTAGTCCACCTCCTGAACCTTACCCATTTAAAACCAAAAACTGTATAGTTTTCGTGTCTCTCTATACATAGGCAAACACGTATTCTAATATAAGATGGTTCTTAGGTCTATATTATTCTGTAGCAATAAGGTAGATTAAGTTTGATTTTAGATCACTAGTGCTTCACGCTGGAGCCATCGATCCCATGGTCTAAGTTTTCATTTGTAACCCTTTTGTACATTTTGGTTCTTCCTTTGTATGTGTATTATTGTATCTAGTTTCTGATGCATTAATCGTATGTTAAATTGGCAATTGGCATTTGCCTGCTAGAAAGCCTTATTGACGAGTCCACTAGCAGGCTCAGCTCTTCCTTTTCCTTTTGTCCTTCTACGTTGTTCTTGGAGAACCTCGAAGAACCGGAGTCCCCTGTCAAGATGGCGACCAAGGAGACCAAGGAGAGCTTCGAAAAATAGGACCTCGAGTGAACGTCAGAGCAATTTAATCGTGCTTTTTATAAAGGAAAGCGTATTTTAAGATTCAGACTAAGGAAAGGTCAAAGCAGCAACGTATTTAGGGAATAATCGTTTATCGACCAAACCCTAACTTTCTAATAGCCACCTGAACCTACGTCTGCCCTAATACTCTGCAACCCCGTTCGTTTCTGCTACTTCATGCCACTATATGCACTCTCGACTAATCAATAGAAACATTTGTAACTCTCTCGTGCAAAAACTTGCCAGTAGTGGAGCAAAATCGTGGAACAATTAACATCGCGAACACACCACCGAAGTTCATTTCGAGCATTAACTACTCGTAGAATACGAGAAAGAACCAACGCGTGAAACGTACATAAATAACACTTCGCGGTGGGTTTCAAAAAATTACACATTCGCTGGGAAGATTGATCGACTAACTTTGAAACGGAGAGTAAAATTTAGAAGATCGGTGTAATTAGTGTAGGATATTTTTAGGGTTGAGTGAGTGCATGGGAACGCTTGGACTTGCCTCGAAATGAGGGTGTAACTGCAAGGGTTCCATCACTGTACCGCTGTCAAATTATCCTATAAATTAAGGCTGAGTATTTTCTATTGGCGAATTTTATATTAGCGAGAATAGAATCAGATTAGCCTTAAAACTGTAGCAATTTTAAATATATATTATCGTTTTCATTAATCCAAAACCGTGCTGTGTCGTGCGTATCTGTTCCTACTTTCTGTCAAATTTCTCACCCCTAAATTGGTATATTCGTAACGCGATTGGATAGGCTTCTATTGGTGACGTTGTTGCTATCCGTTTGCCCGTTTCAACGCGAATTAAGGCGAAATGTTTTTCCATTGAGTGATACGTTTGGATAAAACGATTCGATTGACATATCGCCGTTTACGGGCATGGATTGAAACAAGTGTCACGCCTCGTTTCACCCCGGAATATCCGGTATTAACTCGACGGGGATTTTTGACGAGGGTAAAAAGGGCGGATCGGGTATGCCAACGGGATTACGAGCGTCATAAATTGTGACAATGCATGGACGTATCTCGATTCTGTCAGAACCACGTGGAAACATAATAATATTTATTAGGGATAAATAAATCAGGGAAATATAGCGGGGCGAAAAGTCACATGAGATTGAAGCTACGATGACAAGAATTTCGTCTAAAATTGTTCGTAGATATATTTCATAGAGAAATAATTAGAAAATTGTATATTTTATATGATGTAAATTATTTATAAAATTCTTTCAAGATTTGGACGAGGATTGTGGAGCATCCTTTACTTCAGAATCTCGAAACTAAATCTGAACGTCATCCAACACCATAATTATGAACATGAAAATTCGTAGAGCGTTCAAATGTCAAAATCGAATATTTGTTGAGGGAAATTGAGGATTTTTTTGGGATTCGTGCAAAGACGATGGAAGATCTCTTACCTCAGTAACCCAAAATTAAACCAAAACTCTATACAACATCATAACTATAAATATAAAAATTCGTCGAGCACCCAAATATCAAAATCGACCATCTTCTAAAGGAAACTGCGAATTTTGTAGGTATTGATGCAAAGACGATGGTGCATCCCTTACTTTAGTAACCCAAAACTAAGCTAATACCCCATGCAACACCATAACTATGAAGATAAAAATTTGTCGAGCACCCAAATATCAAAATCGTCTATTCCATAAAGGAAACTGCGAATTTTGTAGGAATTGATGCAAAGACGATGGTGCATCCCTTACTTTAGTAACCCAAAACTAAACTAAAACCCCATGCGACACCATAACTGTCAATATAAAAATTCGCGAAGCACCCAAGTATCAAAATGGACATTTTTCCGAACAAAACAGTGACCCCTTAACGATTTCAGACAACGAAGATGATGTAGGGGGTTGATGGCATCGCGAAGGGGGCCAGGAAGAGTTTAATATGTAAGGGAAAGGGTGGAGACGGAAGGTTTAATATGTACAACGTCCCCGAGGCGTTATAATCGTTGGGTATCGATCACTGGTCGCCTATGACGCAATTTCTGCTTCGAGGGATTTCGAATTCGTCCAATCAGGGAACACAGGACGACCGAATGATGACCCCGTCCTTCCAAATCACCCTTTGACTTCAGGGGGTGGAAAGCGGGATTTCTAACGTGCCGCGGAGCTGCTGGGTCCATTCGCGATTATCGACAGAAACGTCGAAGTTCACGGTGAAGTAACTCACGGGGGTAAAAAATGGGAACTGGATACATTTCAACCCTGATCGAGAGGGGGTTGAATTTTTCTTCGTTTCACGGGGATGAAAATTTTGGGGAAGCTCCCGTTTCCCGATTGACCAATGACAGATATTTTATTTCTTCTCTGAGAGAGAGAGAGAGAAAGAGAGAGAGAGAGAGAGATTTATTCTTTATGAGGGAGAGAGAGATTTTATAATTCGAGTATTTGTTTAGGGGTTGTTTGTTCCTATTTACTTAATCCTGTTTTTATTTTAGTTTGTTGACAGACATTTTATTTCTTTTCTGAATGAAGGAGAGAGGGAGAAAGAGACTGAAACAGACAGACAGACAGAGAGGGAGAGGGAGAGAGAGAGAGAGAGATTTATTCTTTATAAGGAAGAGGGAGATTTTATAATTCGAGTATTTGTTTAGGGGTTGTTCGTTCTTATTTTCTTATCCCTGTTCTTATTTTAGTTTGTTAATATTTTCAGATTGGAAATTATTCTTTGGAATTTAAGAAAGTGTTTAGTATGATTCAAAACATCGTAGAATATTTTGAACATTCGACGAATATTAATATTATTGGAAAATCATACGTTTGAATGTGTACATTGAAACAACAAACGTACTAGGTACCGAATAAACATGCACAATTGCGAATTGTTTGCCTGCAATGCGATTTGTGACAACCCAATATCGGATAACCTAATATTCCCTAATATCTACACTGGTTCGCAGATAACTAACAAGAGTGAGTGAAATTAAATTATTCTCACTCGTGTTCCGTATTTTATTTAACAAAAATCAACGGTACTGCTCGTCTGAAAATTCCCATAAGACACTCAACAGAAATTAGAATTAATCAGACGCAAATCCACACAAAGCGGAGTATAATCCTGGCAACTATCATGGTACAACATAGTACATATTACTGTACTATCTTCTGCATTTTGTGAAAATTAAATAAGCATAATCGTACCATAAGCACCGAATTTCTTACTCTGAATTTTACTCTCAGAATAGTAATATTTTCGTCCTAAATTCAATTAAATAATCGAACCCATAGAATTTAAATATACCATAAAACTCAACTAAAATTCAGTTATCCATAAAATATAGGTTTTCAACACTGAACTTACTATCGACCTACCTTAAAAAAATTTTGGATCAGAGGAAATATTGAAAAATTGGTTATATAATTGATTATATAATATACTATTCTACATTGAGATCGAATGATCAGAATAGTATGATTTATGCAGTCGTTGGAATTATTTTTTCATACCCTATAGGGATGTCGAAAAAAAATATAGGGTTCCATTTAAAAAAATATCGATGACCCAAAATTCTCGCAAACAAATGACCTTGGAAAGGTACCCATGCAACCACCATAATTTCCCCCTTGAAACAGTGATTTCAACTTTGTCTGCAAGTAAATAAGGGAGATATTAGAAAAGTATTCCAATTTAAATACCCCACATAACATTGAATGCAGAATTTTTAAACTTTTCACTCCCTTTGCACTCGACAAACACCTTTCAAACACCTTCCATTTGATAAAATTTGGAAAATCGATATCTTATTAATTAACATGTAAAATTTAAAATAACGTAACGCTGTGAAGGATATCGAAATTAAATAATTTTACGTGGTAATTATTACACGACTTCTCATTTACTGCTCAAAAAAATCTCGTCAGCTTTATACCACAAAATGCTCCAAAATTTGAACTCCCTTGAACTCTTCTTCAGCCAAAAAATCGTCGAGTGCAGAGGGTTGAAAAACTAAAAAATTCATTTAAAGCTACCCTCTCAGGCTCTCTCTGTACAACTCTCTTCTCTGCAACTGCTCAGGTCTCTGCACGACAACCACTGCCTTACACGCACTTCTCCCACACCCTGTGTACCTTTACACACTCATTCTCTTTCACTCTAATCTTCAACCTCTCTCACTCCATTCATTTTCTCACGCTCATCCAGACTTCCTCAGTCATAAATGATCCTCTTCCACGCGCACTCGCAGGTATTAGCCTAATTTATGCATTTATTCCTTCGCAACTATGTGCCAAGCGCTCTTAGCATACTCTCAGGGCCGTACCTATTGCTATAATTAATTACAACGATACTTCGTGTTTTCCGTTGAAAGATGAAGATATCATCGTCCCATTCCGTTCATAGAGGTTTCACAATTTTTGATGACGATCAATGATAAAATCGGTGGTAAAAATCGTCCAGTGACTTTTGCCAGTATCGTGATTTTTATTCGGAAGACAGTGGAGGAAATTAAGGGTGCATCCACTCGGAATAAGGTGCCAGGTGGGAGTGGCAGACAACGAGGATCGGGTACTTAACGAGGTATTTGTTCTGCGTTATTGCGAGCCATCGGCGTCGTCGCGGGTCGCATGAATCGCGTAATGTTTGCACAAACTCGATTGATTTCCCCGGCACGCCCCGCCGCGACGTTAAACAATATTTGACGGCAAATATTGTTTTTCGCTGGTCACGCGTCGCGTGCTCGTTAAAATAATAATTCCGCGGGAACAATGGCAGATCGACCGGAACGAAACCGTTTTCTATCGAATAAACGATGGAAATAGGATTGGGCTGTGTCAAAGGACGCGTTGTTTGATTAACCAATTTTTCGTTACAGGCTCGGCTATTAAGGGCGAATTTCGAAGCTACGTAATCGAATTTTTAGAGCTTTTCTCGTGCGTGAAATACATCAGAGTGTATCGGAGAAGATGGTATTAGAGGGTTTGGAAATTTTTTGGGAGCATATTTTGGAATTGGTGAGAATGTTCAAAGTGATTCTCTTTCTGCAGGGTACACTGGAGTGTTAAAAATTGGAGAAAGAATTTGGGAATTTTTGGGAATTGTTTATGAACGTTTGAAACATTTTTCTATTGCTATACAATTCCCTCGAGCGTGAAAAATTGTATGAAGAACTTGAGAATGATTTTTGGATGGTTTGGAATTGTTTGCAAATGTTTGACGTGTTTTTCCATAGCTGTAAAATTCATTAAGGTGTCAAAAATTGTATGGAGAACTTTGGAATTTCTTTAGGATGTTTTGGAATTGTTTGCAAATGTTTGAAGTATTTTTCTATTTCTGTAAAATTCCCTGGAGCGTGAAAAACTGTACGAAGAACTTGGGAATGTTTTTTGGATGTTTTAGAATTGTTTGCAAATGTTTAGAGTGTTTTTCCATAGCTGTAAAATCCTTTAAGGTGTCAAGAATTGTAGGAAGAACTTGGCAATTTTTCTTTATCTCTTGGAATTGTATACAAACGTTTAAAGTATTCTTTGTTCAAAAAACTTGCCTGGAAATTTTGTTACCTTTTTTGAGAACCTTTTGAAAGTGTTTGTAGATGTTCGAGGATGTTTAAAATTATTTGACAACTCAAAAATATCGAAATAAAAATAGAAGGTAGCTTGGAACTTCACAAAATATACCAAGATTAAAAGCAGAAATCTCGCAAAGTCTTAAAATGAGGAAAAGTAGTAAATTAAAAATAATACTATCTTTTTTAAATATGAATAATAATCCTCAGAATATTCTGAGGCTTAATGAAATGCTCTAAGATATTCCTGCGATAATTGAGAATATTCCGAGGTATTTCAGAAAACTGCAAGACCCCAGTAATATTTTTAATTTCAGCAGAATATCCCACGATCTTATAAAATATTTAAGAAAACCCTTGGATTGTATTCCAACCTTCCTCAAGGAACGTTATACTACCTTAAACTTTCTACCTACTTTCTTATTACTCGTCAATGAAAATCTCCACGACAATTTCGAACTTTCTTCCTGCAAGAAACCACCCTGACTTTGAACAAGAAAAAGGGAAGGAAAAGAATTGATCTTGAAGATATACGAAGAAAAGTTCCAGATTTCTCGACAATAATTCCAAATAATCAACACGATCGTTTATTAGCATTTTCCACGCGAAAGTCGGATCACTGTTTCACCTACACACCCCCATATCTTGGCTTATGACCACCCTAACGCGCATCTCTCGTGACCATCGGTCATTCGAATTCCTCGATCCTTTTCCCAACGTGTACACAGCTATTATCGATCCATCCACTTTTATCGATCTCCATGTGGAAGTTAAAGAAATCTACAGGAAAAATCTTGGAATAAAATTAAGGGGTTGAAGTTGAAAAATAATTCTCAAATTTTTATCCCTGCACTATTTATTTCCAATGAAATTAAAAAATTGTTCGAAATTTTATACGTTACATGCAATATATAACTATGGAATGGAAAATATATAACTATGCAATATATAATTATCGAAATTAAGGAAATGAAATTATAAATTTTGCGTGGAATTATTTAAGATAAAATATGAACAGGAAAATAAGTGAAAAGGGTGAGAAAAATTATTCAACAAAAATTCTAGGTTGTTAAAACAATATATGAGAAATGGTATACAATATTTGGAATATTTTTGGAATTTTAATTAGGCATATATTTGATTATTTCTATTAGGTTGGTGCATATGAAATGTCGGATATTTTACATGCAAACGTTGTTTCCCTGCTTTCGTTATACTTTTGTTTTTGGCATAACCTCGTTTATAGTCGTACTGTCCATTGCCAGAGTCACATTTCAACAAAGGAGATTTTCGCGAAAGTGTTCCCTTTTGTTATTTGTTTTGAATTTTGTACCAATATGAATTCAACCGATATTCGTGTAATTTTTTTGTATGAGTATAAACTTGGTAATAATGCTGCAAAAGCTGCACGCAACATAAACCAAGCGTTTGAATACAGTTAACGATCGAAAAGTGCAGCGTTGGTTTGAAAAATTTCGTTCTGGTGATTTTTCACTACAAAATGATCCGCGTGGAAGACCCAAAACTTCTGCGAAAAATGATGATCCGAAGGCAATGGTGGAAGCGAATTCAACTGTATCCACGAGAGAACTTGCTACCAGGATGAGCGTTGACCATACAACAATATTACGAATTCTTTCTGAAATTGGCAAGGTAAAGAAAATGGATAAGTGGGTACCGCACGAACTAACAGAGCGAAATAAGCTGGATCGGTTGAACGTATGCTCATCGTTACTAACCCGATTTCATCGAGAGCCATTTTTTGATCGGATTTTCACCTGTGATGAAAAATGGGTTCTTTACGACAACAGGAAAAGGTGTGCTCGGTGGCTTGATAGGGATGAGGTTTGTGCCCATACTCCAAGGCCATC
>NW_016907987.1:16602-24974 GCF_001483705.2 Eufriesea mexicana
AACCGATATCAAGAGCGCTAAGTAGTATAACCAATAATATCACCGCCACCTGAATTACTTCCACTCGTACAGTATTATCATCATTGTCAAAATTTTCTAAGCTAACAATAAATAAATTATCATCGTTCCTTCGTTACATTTCTTCCCATTTCTCAATTTTTATTCTCCAAAATCCCACACCTATTAAATACCCGAAAACTAGCCAGTAGTATTAACCCATATCAAGAGCGCTAAGTAGTACAACCAATAATATCACCTCCACCTGAATTACTTCCACTCCTACAGCATTATCATCATTGTCAAAATTTTCTAAGCTAACAATAAACAAATTATCATCGTTCCTTCGTAACATTTTTTCCCATTTCTCAATTTTTATTCTCCCTGAAATTATTCCTCTACCATCTGACCCGAAACCGATCTAAACCCAGATGGAGTTGTAAGAAAGTGCATCTCGGTGGAATACGGCGCAGAACTTTCGATACCGGAAACCATCCGGATGTCATCGAGCCAGGGGCAGATTTATCGCGACGGAAATTACGCGCGGCGAAACAGCAACTTCCCGGATAGACTCCGGAATAATACCGCGACCCCTGCGCCCCCGCTGGCCCCCGTTCCACGTCGGAGTTTCCACGAATTTTTACGCGACTTTTACGACGCAGAATGTCCATGTTGATTTTCATTCTTGTTTACCAGCCGCTCGGTCTCTAAGTTCTCGAAACGGCTGCCGGAAACAGCCCCCGAATGCCCGGAACGGAAACAAAGAATTCAGCGAATAAAGACAGAGAATCACCGCGACATTTAAACCCCCGATACGCTTTCTTCCACTTCCCTGTTTGTTTTTCCACCCTTTTTCCTCCCTTCCTTTTCTTCCCGTTCTCCCCTCCTCGTTCCTCAGATGAAACTGATATTCCTCGACCTTCCCTCGCCGAGATTCGATTAAACCGGGGTACCCTTTGTCGATGAACCTTCCCCCTTAACGAGGTCTTTTACCTCCCTTTTGTTTCGATAACTTCTCGCCCCTCTGGCCTAGTTTTAATAAGTTTCTCGTTTCCCTTATTCCTGAATGGCGAGGTAGGCTGGCGGAGGAGTTGCTCGCGTATTAAAAGAAATTAGCTTGTCTTCCGGGATGCGTGCCCCTTTTCATTCACCAAACCGTTTCTTCTCTTCCCTCTGTTACTCTTCGTATTTCTCTGTCTTCTTTTTCTTTCTTTTTTAATTACATTCGAGGAGCTAGGATTATTCGCAAGATTAAAAAGAACGGAGAGACCTTTAAAAGGGCTGTGTTTCATAAAGAGTTTCTGTTAGATACGAGCCTTTGGGTTCCTAAAAACTTCAACGAATCGAATAACAACCTATCGATTATTTTCTAAATATTTTCTATGTTCGTTGAAGTTAATGGAGAAATTCTTCGTCTATTTTCACAGTTAATTTTGAATGTATTGTAGTGCCCTGTTTAGTAGAGGGTTTAGAAGCTTGTACTGAAGGTGGTACTCAATTTGCTGAAATACAGTTAACGATCGAAAAGTGCAGCGTTGGTTTGAAAAATTTCGTTCTGGTGATTTTTCACTACAAAATGATCCGCGTGGAAGACCCAAAACTTCTGCGAAAAATGATGATCCGAAGGCAATGGTGGAAGCGAATTCAACTGTATCCACGAGAGAACTTGCTACCAGGATGAGCGTTGACCATACAACAATATTACGAATTCTTTCTGAAATTGGCAAGGTAAAGAAAATGGATAAGTGGGTACCGCACGAACTAACAGAGCGAAATAAGCTGGATCGGTTGAACGTATGCTCATCGTTACTAACCCGATTTCATCGAGAGCCATTTTTTGATCGGATTTTCACCTGTGATGAAAAATGGGTTCTTTACGACAACAGAAAAAGGTGTGCTCGGTGACTTGATAGGGGTGAGGTTTGTGCCCATACTCCAAGGCCATCGCTTCATCCACGGAAGATTTTAACCACAATTTGGTGGAATGTGACTGGGGTAATTCATTACACGTTCTTTCGAACTGGGGATACAATTACGGCCGAAAAGTACTGCAAGTACATTGATGAGATGCACGAAAAATTGAAAATTATACGCCCATCACTTCTCAATCGGCATGACCCACTACTTCTCCATGACAATGCTCGACCGCATACATCGTACAAAACAATTGCGAAATTAAATGAATTAAAATATGAAGTTTTGCAGCACCCAGGCTATTCATCTGATCTCTCGCCAACGGACTTTCAGTTTTTTAAACAATTAGAACTGTTTTTACAGGCAAAACAGGATGAACATGAAGACAGCTTGAAAAATTCAATATCAGAGTTTATTGATTTTAAAGATCAGAATTTTATTAAGACAGGCATCTATGCTTTAAAGTCTCGTTGGGAAAGATGTATTGAAGCGAATGGAGCATATTTTGATTGAATAAACAGATTTTGAAAAAAAGAAATGCAGTTTTATACATTCACTTAAAAATCCGACATTTCATACGCACCAACCTAATACTTTGCATCACGGAAAATGTCTGACCGATGATATTATTATATCATCGTGATTACGCATCTGTGTTTAAATACATTTCAATTTCGCAAATGCATTTAGTAAAGCGGATCGATGGCGTCGCGGAATTAATTTAGCATTCCGTCCCATGTAATTTAGCATCGAATTTTCCAAAATTGCTGCATATTGTATTGCCGCGTTCAAAAATCGCCTAGAGGGGGCCTGTAATACTAATTAATGTCCCAGAATCATTTTCCAAATGTCTTTCATTGTTACGATCGCGTAATAATTAATGTACATTTTATTAATTAATTTAAAAACATAATACTGACAATTACAACAGACGATCACGAATTGTTTAACAATGACAACTAACCCTTCCCCTTCTGAAATATTTCCCCGTGAACAAAATATTTTTTTTCCACATTTTTGTTATCCAAAAATTGCACTACACCAGGAAATAAAAATATTTATCCAAATGTTGGAAAAGGGGTTAATAATATATAAATCATACTCATTCCGGATCCATTTTCGATTCCAATAAATTTTTAAATTATTTTTATTAGAGAAATTTACGTTATATAAATAAATAATATTTTGATTCTAGAAAATTTATTAATTAAAATTTTAATATTATATATAAATAGTTCCAGTAAGAAATTGTTATAAATTTAATTTAAATTTAATTTAAGCAATGAAAATGAAAGTGCCCCAAAAATTCTCGAAAAAAATTCTCTTTTTTCCTAAATTGAAGATAATTTCCACAAATCTATTTACGACTCCAACTACCCCGAAGGAAAACCGTTCAACTGACCGCAAACTACCCCCTCGCTTGCGCCGAATCCCAAAGAAAACGAATTACGTAATTACGCAATGAATAATTAATTACCTAATTACCTCATGCAAATTTATTCCTCCTAAAACAAACCGCGCTACCAAAAAGCTAATTAAAAATTAATTCCTCTGTTTCAGAAATACGTCAGCGAGGGCTCGACGGTTCGAGACTGCGTGCCGACGTGCATGGAGAAGGGTGAGTACCACCCCTCGAGTCTCCCGCTCTCGCAACCCCGAACAGAACCCAAGGAAACCCTTTCGGAACCCCGTGAATCGGAATGGAACTACAATTACGAGTAGCAATTCTCGAATCCGGGGTCTGGCTTAGAGCAACGTTAAAATTCCAATTAAGCAATGGACGCATAAACGATTGCTAAATGGCGCATTCGCGGGGACAGTGGCGGGAAATTAGAATGGGGACGGTCGCAAAAGGGAGTTCGAGAGAAGGAACGAATTTTCGACGGAGACCTTTTGCTAAAACGATTAATCCGTCATTTAAAAAGTTGTTCTTTCAAACGGCTTCTCGTCGAGGAAAATTACTCTCTCGTGGGGCGGAGGGAGGGGGGTAATTCCATTTTCTATTATGGTTATTATTATTCCTCGGTATCTCGACGACACGCCTTTGGATCGTGATTACGAGCGAACGAGACAGCTGTTTTCGTAATTCCCTCTTTTAAAGCGGGCTTCACGCCCCAATAATTTCTCGATTGCCGCTGGCCGTGCGTGGGAATATCGAAGGGGGTGAAAACAGGAGGCTGATGGGGAAATTGGACGATGCTGGAGCTTGCAAGATCGTTCGATAGAGTGACGAATTTTTATTGGCTGGATCGAGAGCTGGAATTTGAGGATTCCGTCGGGGTAAATGGGGTTTGGGATAGGTTTAATCCTAGGGCGATGTCGGTTGACTATGCTTAGTGTGATGGTGGTGGGTCGGGACGAGGTTGGATTAGGTCAATTGATACTGCAACTACCGAACTTGGCTTTTGTCTTTGCAGTCAGTGAAAATGTGCGAGTACCTTCGGAAAAATTTATGTAATATCTTGATAGTAGTATTTTGATGCATCTAACCTGATAGTCGTGTTTTGATAAACCTAATTTAATAATAGTGTTTTGATAACTTAACCTAAAAGTAATATTTTGGGAATACCTAATATGATAGTAGTGTTCTGATAAACCTAACCTATAAGTTGTATTTTAATATACCTAACCTAATAATAGTGCTCCGATAAACCTAATCTAAGAGTAATATTTTGATAAACCTAATTTGATAGTACTGTTCTGATAAACCTAACCTAAGAGTAGTATTTTAATAAACCTAAATTAATAGTAGTGTTCTCATGAACTTAACCTAAGAATAGTGTTCTCTTAAACCTAAACTAAAAGTAGTATTTTGATAAATCTGTCGAAAAAATAGTATTTTGATAAACCTAATATTATAGTACTGTTCTGATAAACTTAACCTAGGTATAATATTTTGGTGACCCTAACCTATTATTAGTATTTTAATGAATCTAACCTAAATTTTTCTAATTACCTATGATGCAAAGTCAATTCAGTTGGGAGTTCATTAAAAGAATGATTAATACTGATCATATATTTTTTTTCCTGGCCCACTAAAAAATAGATTCCTGCCTTTAAATAAATTAATAAAGAATATTAAAAATAGGTTAATACAGAACATCTTTGAAACTATTGACTACTATAAAAGATTCCAAAAATTCTTGCTTTTCAAGAACTTGCATTTTTCCTATTATGTAAAGTACGTTTTCTATTTAGGAATGCGCTATAATAAATTTTTAACTCTTCCAAAACTGAACCACCGAAAACTACCCCTTTGAAGCCCACTAACTGTTTTAAACCTCTCAGAGCCGAAAACACTCTAGAAAGCAGAGCTACACCGAGGGAAAGTGGATGGAGGTAAACGATATGTCCCGAGGAAAATTATAAAACGTAAACTTTCTTCGAAAGATCCCCGACGATGTCAAAGACGACGATCCGCTCGAGGCCGCTTTGAAACTCGGTTTACCGCAACGACCGCATCGAAATTGCAGATTTTTCGACCAACTATCTGGCGGGAAATTGCAGGAGAATTTGATTAATTCCTGCTCTATGGGTCGCGAGAGACTCTGCTTTTGATGGCGCATAGGGTTAAGAATCTTCGAGCGTTTTCCTAAACCACCCCCAAGATTTAGAATCTCGCGAACCAAGGATCGACCCTGGAAATTAGATTCTTTAATTTCACATAGAAATTTCGTTTATAGGTGCTATAGATTTTATGAGCCATCTTCAACGTAGTTTTATAATCATTCAAGGGGTAGATCTACGATTCTGTGAATATATTACGAGTAGTGAATTATTGTAACTTCCGTTCATGTAAATCCGTGAATTTGTATTGTAATGCAAATTTACATTGTATGGCTTCCATTCGTGTTAAGTCTTTTATCATAACCAACTGTACAGGCATCATTAATTTCGTTAGAAAATATTTATAGTACCATAGCAGTCTTGCAATTCTACCTGAATTTTTTGGGTTAAAAATAATTAATAAACAAAATTATTTCGAAGATCAGAAATTTATTTAGAAATTAGTGGAAGAGTAATAATTAAAGAGACAAAAGTACACTAGTAAAAATATCTCCAAAGACTATACACAAAGATAATACTAACACCATTAATAGAACAGGTACCTAAATTTTCTAGGAGAAAAATAATTAGAAACAGAAATTATTCTGAAGATTAGAAATTTATTTAGAAATCAGTGAAACATCAAGCAATTAAAGAGACAAAAATACATTAATAAAAATATTTCTAGAGACTCTATACCTAGATAGTACTAATACCATTAGTAGAACATGTATCCAAATTTTCTAGATCAAAAACAATTAAGAATAAAAATTATTCTGAAGATTAGGAATTTATTTAGAAATCAGTGAAAAATCAAGAATTAAGGAGACAATAATGCAGTGTTAGAAAAATTTCCAAAGTCTGTACCAAGACAAATCTCAACTCAAACTCGAGTATACCCATCGATAGATCGATAGAAAAAAAATTATCGAAACTAATAACGATTAAGAGTCGGACAACTGAAAGAACCGTTCCTAAAAGTGTCGAATCGACTATCGACGGCGAGTGTTCTTCACCCTGGAATTTCCCAATTAAATCGTCGAGTGTCGAAACTCCGCTGGAAGAAGTTAAAGAGCCTTCGAGACCCCGAACGGGCGAGGAAATCGTCCCTGGGTGGCGAATAGGGAGAAAAAAGTGAAATAATCGCCAGAGTGCCAGACGTGCATAACGCGATTAAGAGGTAGACGAGCCGTTTTCCAAGTGAAAATCCGCCCTGAAACTTTTGTAATCTCCCGGACGCGTAATAGAGCGTGCGTGTCGATGCGTCCAGCCCTCCCGGAAATCCTGTTTCCTCTGCTTCCTCCTGCCTCACCCTCGCGACAACTTTGTTTTGTGCTTAGACCTCTCTGCTTTATTCGCGCCCCTTTCCGTGATGAACGTTTCATCCTGTAAATTCTAGGATTCTATCTATTTTCCTCTCATTTCTTCTTTTTATGGGAGTTTGAAGGTTTTCAGATATTTCAAATGCTCGAGGGATGTTTCTATTGAGGAGAGATTATTATAGAGGGTTCTCATTTCGAGGGAGTAATGAGTGTATTCATTTTTAGTTATGGTGGAGCTTTAATAATTTTATTCTGAAGGGTCGATATATAGAGATCAATTTTTGGAGGATGTGATAGTTCATTTAATAATTTTGTGATGTGGTCAATATGAAAAAGTATTTATTCTTGGATATGATAATTTATTTAATAATTTTATGATGTGGTTAACGAGCAAAAATTATTTATTCTTGGCTGTGATAACTTGTTAAATAATTTTATGATAAGGAATGATTACTATATAATGATTTTTTGTTTTTGGTGGTTCACTATAAAAATTCATTGTTATATTACATAAATTCAACATTCCATTTCTAAATATTTCACGTTTGAAATTATTTTTAACAATACCTAAATAACAATAATTTAAAAAAAGGAAAGAAATAAAAATTATTTGCCAGTCTTCGATTAATTAAAAGGGAAACAAAATAATAATTATTTTCCAGTCTCTGATTAATTAAAAAAGAAGCAAAATAAAAATTATTTACCAGTCTTCGATTAATTAAAAAAGAAGCAAAATAGAAATTATTTGTCAGTCTTCAATTAATTAAAGAACAAGCAAAATAAAAATTATTTGTCAATCTTCGATTATTTAAAAAAGAAGAAAAATAAAAATTATTTCCTAGCCTACGATTAATTAAAAAAGAAGCAAGATAAAAATTATTTGTCAGTCTTCGATTAATTAAAAAAGAAGCAAAATAAAAGTTATTTTCCAGTCTTCGATTAAATAGAAAAGAAGCAAAATAAAAATTATTTGCCAGTCTTCGATTAAATAGAAAAGTTCCAGGAATAAATCGCGATAATTTGTCTGCTGAAAGGGATGCAAACCCAGTAGATCCCGTAACAGTAGAAAATCAGTTTCGCCTAAATTGGATCAAGAAGGAACACTCGACTGTGCGTCCACTCTCGGTTGACTAACAACCCGAAATTTCTCTCGACGTCCTACGAAAATACGTTCCCCGTCGTTTCTCCGTTTCCACGTTCGGCCCGAGTTCATTTTCCGCGTTCCTTAAGCCTATTTCTTCTCCTCGTTGCATCGAATTTCCTGCGCTCGTTTCGACGGTATATAAACGAGGCAGGATTTTTCACCCTTAACGAGCCGGGGATCGATCTTTCCGCGCGGTTATTGCGCCATCGATGTCTCGTTCTGTTTTCGATAGGAAAAAATTGCTCCAGCGAACGATAAGTCGGCTGGAATGAGTTGCGAAAGAAGGACGAAATTCCTGCAACGTTTTCAGCATATCAGAATTTTCTGAAATTCATCTACTTTGCTCGTAAATGATCCTTTTCTATTCTCCTACATTTCTATACAAAAATATTCTCATATTCAGATTCCATTTTTAATATCTTAACTATTTTCTTAATTATTATTTTTTT
>NW_016907987.1:25583-32616 GCF_001483705.2 Eufriesea mexicana
AATAGATGGACTTACTGCGTTATAGTCAATCAAATCTGCATTCCTTCCACGTGAAAAGTCCTGAGATTTCCCCAGCATCCGGATCTGTATTTAGACTTCCATCCAGGCCCACGTAGAATTGGCAGAAATTGCACTGCAGGTGAATACGATCCCGCCAGAGTGACACCACCCTGCGAATATTAGTAAATTCGAAATTAATAAATAGGAACGGAATTAATAAGAAATTAGTTAGAATACCAAACGATAATAGATAGAAACGAAATTAAGACGTTGACTACCATGGTGGTCACCAGTGTTCGACGATACTACAATAATTTTTTAAATTTATATTTCCTTTATTCTAACCAATTTTTAAATATTTCAACAACGTAAATAAATAGGGAACTTTGAATAGAAGCCATTGCGAAGATATATTGCTAAGAATAATGAAAATTTTATCGTGACCCCCTGAGGGTACCATATACAAAATACGTGGCAATCAAAGTATTATATTAAAGACGTAGTATAATCGAAGGCCAAAGATTGGCTCTCCAGAATAAAAATTCCGAAAGCGTACTGTCGTAAAATTCTGAAATAATTCTGAATTAACCTGTTTCAGAGGCCTGGAGCACGAGGACGTACTGTTGCCAGCAGGACGGCTGCAACTCGGCCCCGTCGTTCGCGTCCAGCAGCCTCGCGATCCTCGCGATCACGATGGCGGCTCTCCTGGTGCTTCGTGGCTAATACGTCGCTTCCGGCGACCAGGGGACCGCGAACGGAAGCAACGGGATCCCTCCGACGCGAGTACCACCGCGCTAATCGTCGATTATCGTCCTGGCCCTCTTGCTGACTGGACGCTGACCAGTCGATAGTTGTCGCCAGTAAATCAGCCGAAAATCCCAACTCCCACCCTTCATCCTCACCCCTCATTTTCTCATTCCATTTATTTCTACTCCTCACTTCTCCTCCTTTTTTCCCATTTCTTCCCGTATCTACGAATGGATCCGAATCACGAACTTCGAATGATTCCCTTTGGTCATTGCAAACTCCTCTCTCGTTCTTCAAGGACCAGTAACCCACTAGGCTGCACAGCTTAATCGGCCATTTAAGTTCCTTGGTCTCGGCTGTCTTCGTCTTCCGCAGCACTCCATGGAGAATTCTCTTCGAATTAATCCAGGATCGAAGAAGTTAGTCTTTTCAATTTATATGGGTTATTCTTCCATCGATACTTTGTGATTCGTAACTTACTTTCTTGTACCCTGGGTCGTTTCTATGATTCGAATGGGTACTGGGGGGCACCTGGATTAATGTTGAGGAAGGTTGGGTTTCTAGGAAAATCCAATTTTTCCTTTTTCACGTTGACAGGTAGCTTTTTCTCCAGTGCAACATTCTTCGGGTTCTGGGAAAATTTTTAGAGAGAAGGATCATTCGAAGATTTAGAATACGTTGTCGATTTGGTTTGGAGAACACAATGGCGGGTTGTCGGAGTTTAATTTTTCATTGGACTCGTTTCTTCTCTTCGGCATATCGAACACGATCGAGATTCTTTTAACTGCTCCACGGTCAGCTTTCTTTTCCTCGACGCTGACACTCGCCTCTTTAGCGACCCTCGAGTTCGATTTATTCGAGAAGGCGCCATGAGTGTTCGATCTAACAAGAGCTGGAAAAGGGGATTCTCGATGACACGTTCTCCAGTCACGCGTCAGCCGGGACGAATGGAATTCTTCGAACTTTGGGAGACGGTGCTTCGATGATTTGCTCGTGTTTCTTCTTACGAGTACCTCCTACTACCTTCGCAGTTTTGGCATTTCGTTATCCGAAATTTATTTACCTCGAATTACTTAAAACCGAATCCCAAAGAAAACGAATTACGTAATTACGCAATGAATAATTAATTACCTAATTACCTCATGCAAATTTATTCCTCCTAAAACAAACCGCGCTACCAAAAAGCTAATTAAAAATTAATTCCTCTGTTTCAGAAATACGTCAGCGAGGGCTCGACGGTTCGAGACTGCGTGCCGACGTGCATGGAGAAGGGTGAGTACCACCCCTCGAGTCTCCCGCTCTCGCAACCCCGAACAGAACCCAAGGAAACCCTTTCGGAACCCCGTGAATCGGAATGGAACTACAATTACGAGTAGCAATTCTCGAATCCGGGGTCTGGCTTAGAGCAACGTTAAAATTCCAATTAAGCAATGGACGCATAAACGATTGCTAAATGGCGCATTCGCGGGGACAGTGGCGGGAAATTAGAATGGGGACGGTCGCAAAAGGGAGTTCGAGAGAAGGAACGAATTTTCGACGGAGACCTTTTGCTAAAACGATTAATCCGTCATTTAAAAAGTTGTTCTTTCAAACGGCTTCTCGTCGAGGAAAATTACTCTCTCGTGGGGCGGAGGGAGGGGGGTAATTCCATTTTCTATTATGGTTATTATTATTCCTCGGTATCTCGACGACACGCCTTTGGATCGTGATTACGAGCGAACGAGACAGCTGTTTTCGTAATTCCCTCTTTTAAAGCGGGCTTCACGCCCCAATAATTTCTCGATTGCCGCTGGCCGTGCGTGGGAATATCGAAGGGGGTGAAAACAGGAGGCTGATGGGGAAATTGGACGATGCTGGAGCTTGCAAGATCGTTCGATAGAGTGACGAATTTTTATTGGCTGGATCGAGAGCTGGAATTTGAGGATTCCGTCGGGGTAAATGGGGTTTGGGATAGGTTTAATCCTAGGGCGATGTCGGTTGACTATGCTTAGTGTGATGGTGGTGGGTCGGGACGAGGTTGGATTAGGTCAATTGATACTGCAACTACCGAACTTGGCTTTTGTCTTTGCAGTCAGTGAAAATGTGCGAGTACCTTCGGAAAAATTTATGTAATATCTTGATAGTAGTATTTTGATGCATCTAACCTGATAGTCGTGTTTTGATAAACCTAATTTAATAATAGTGTTTTGATAACTTAACCTAAAAGTAATATTTTGGGAATACCTAATATGATAGTAGTGTTCTGATAAACCTAACCTATAAGTTGTATTTTAATATACCTAACCTAATAATAGTGCTCCGATAAACCTAATCTAAGAGTAATATTTTGATAAACCTAATTTGATAGTACTGTTCTGATAAACCTAACCTAAGAGTAGTATTTTAATAAACCTAAATTAATAGTAGTGTTCTCATGAACTTAACCTAAGAATAGTGTTCTCTTAAACCTAAACTAAAAGTAGTATTTTGATAAATCTGTCGAAAAAATAGTATTTTGATAAACCTAATATTATAGTACTGTTCTGATAAACTTAACCTAGGTATAATATTTTGGTGACCCTAACCTATTATTAGTATTTTAATGAATCTAACCTAAATTTTTCTAATTACCTATGATGCAAAGTCAATTCAGTTGGGAGTTCATTAAAAGAATGATTAATACTGATCATATATTTTTTTTCCTGGCCCACTAAAAAATAGATTCCTGCCTTTAAATAAATTAATAAAGAATATTAAAAATAGGTTAATACAGAACATCTTTGAAACTATTGACTACTATAAAAGATTCCAAAAATTCTTGCTTTTCAAGAACTTGCATTTTTCCTATTATGTAAAGTACGTTTTCTATTTAGGAATGCGCTATAATAAATTTTTAACTCTTCCAAAACTGAACCACCGAAAACTACCCCTTTGAAGCCCACTAACTGTTTTAAACCTCTCAGAGCCGAAAACACTCTAGAAAGCAGAGCTACACCGAGGGAAAGTGGATGGAGGTAAACGATATGTCCCGAGGAAAATTATAAAACGTAAACTTTCTTCGAAAGATCCCCGACGATGTCAAAGACGACGATCCGCTCGAGGCCGCTTTGAAACTCGGTTTACCGCAACGACCGCATCGAAATTGCAGATTTTTCGACCAACTATCTGGCGGGAAATTGCAGGAGAATTTGATTAATTCCTGCTCTATGGGTCGCGAGAGACTCTGCTTTTGATGGCGCATAGGGTTAAGAATCTTCGAGCGTTTTCCTAAACCACCCCCAAGATTTAGAATCTCGCGAACCAAGGATCGACCCTGGAAATTAGATTCTTTAATTTCACATAGAAATTTCGTTTATAGGTGCTATAGATTTTATGAGCCATCTTCAACGTAGTTTTATAATCATTCAAGGGGTAGATCTACGATTCTGTGAATATATTACGAGTAGTGAATTATTGTAACTTCCGTTCATGTAAATCCGTGAATTTGTATTGTAATGCAAATTTACATTGTATGGCTTCCATTCGTGTTAAGTCTTTTATCATAACCAACTGTACAGGCATCATTAATTTCGTTAGAAAATATTTATAGTACCATAGCAGTCTTGCAATTCTACCTGAATTTTTTGGGTTAAAAATAATTAATAAACAAAATTATTTCGAAGATCAGAAATTTATTTAGAAATTAGTGGAAGAGTAATAATTAAAGAGACAAAAGTACACTAGTAAAAATATCTCCAAAGACTATACACAAAGATAATACTAACACCATTAATAGAACAGGTACCTAAATTTTCTAGGAGAAAAATAATTAGAAACAGAAATTATTCTGAAGATTAGAAATTTATTTAGAAATCAGTGAAACATCAAGCAATTAAAGAGACAAAAATACATTAATAAAAATATTTCTAGAGACTCTATACCTAGATAGTACTAATACCATTAGTAGAACATGTATCCAAATTTTCTAGATCAAAAACAATTAAGAATAAAAATTATTCTGAAGATTAGAAATTTATTTAGAAATCAGTGAAACATCAAGCAATTAAAGAGACAAAAATACATTAATAAAAATATTTCCAGAGACTCTATACCTAGATAGTACTAATACCATTAGTAGAACATGTATCTAAATTTCCTAGATCAAAAACAATTAAGAATAAAAATTATTCTGAAGATCAGGAATTTATTTAGAAATCAGTGAAAAATCAAGAATTAAGGAGACAATAATGCAGTGTTAGAAAAATTTCCAAAGTCTGTACCAAGACAAATCTCAACTCAAACTCGAGTATACCCATCGATAGATCGATAGAAAAAAAATTATCGAAACTAATAACGATTAAGAGTCGGACAACTGAAAGAACCGTTCCTAAAAGTGTCGAATCGACTATCGACGGCGAGTGTTCTTCACCCTGGAATTTCCCAATTAAATCGTCGAGTGTCGAAACTCCGCTGGAAGAAGTTAAAGAGCCTTCGAGACCCCGAACGGGCGAGGAAATCGTCCCTGGGTGGCGAATAGGGAGAAAAAAGTGAAATAATCGCCAGAGTGCCAGACGTGCATAACGCGATTAAGAGGTAGACGAGCCGTTTTCCAAGTGAAAATCCGCCCTGAAACTTTTGTAATCTCCCGGACGCGTAATAGAGCGTGCGTGTCGATGCGTCCAGCCCTCCCGGAAATCCTGTTTCCTCTGCTTCCTCCTGCCTCACCCTCGCGACAACTTTGTTTTGTGCTTAGACCTCTCTGCTTTATTCGCGCCCCTTTCCGTGATGAACGTTTCATCCTGTAAATTCTAGGATTCTATCTATTTTCCTCTCATTTCTTCTTTTTATGGGAGTTTGAAGGTTTTCAGATATTTCAAATGCTCGAGGGATGTTTCTATTGAGGAGAGATTATTATAGAGGGTTCTCATTTCGAGGGAGTAATGAGTGTATTCATTTTTAGTTATGGTGGAGCTTTAATAATTTTATTCTGAAGGGTCGATATATAGAGATCAATTTTTGGAGGATGTGATAGTTCATTTAATAATTTTGTGATGTGGTCAATATGAAAAAGTATTTATTCTTGGATATGATAATTTATTTAATAATTTTATGATGTGGTTAACGAGCAAAAATTATTTATTCTTGGCTGTGATAACTTGTTAAATAATTTTATGATAAGGAATGATTACTATATAATGATTTTTTGTTTTTGGTGGTTCACTATAAAAATTCATTGTTATATTACATAAATTCAACATTCCATTTCTAAATATTTCACGTTTGAAATTATTTTTAACAATACCTAAATAACAATAATTTAAAAAAAGGAAAGAAATAAAAATTATTTGCCAGTCTTCGATTAATTAAAAGGGAAACAAAATAATAATTATTTTCCAGTCTCTGATTAATTAAAAAAGAAGCAAAATAAAAATTATTTACCAGTCTTCGATTAATTAAAAAAGAAGCAAAATAGAAATTATTTGTCAGTCTTCAATTAATTAAAGAACAAGCAAAATAAAAATTATTTGTCAATCTTCGATTATTTAAAAAAGAAGAAAAATAAAAATTATTTCCTAGCCTACGATTAATTAAAAAAGAAGCAAGATAAAAATTATTTGTCAGTCTTCGATTAATTAAAAAAGAAGCAAAATAAAAGTTATTTTCCAGTCTTCGATTAAATAGAAAAGAAGCAAAATAAAAATTATTTGCCAGTCTTCGATTAAATAGAAAAGTTCCAGGAATAAATCGCGATAATTTGTCTGCTGAAAGGGATGCAAACCCAGTAGATCCCGTAACAGTAGAAAATCAGTTTCGCCTAAATTGGATCAAGAAGGAACACTCGACTGTGCGTCCACTCTCGGTTGACTAACAACCCGAAATTTCTCTCGACGTCCTACGAAAATACGTTCCCCGTCGTTTCTCCGTTTCCACGTTCGGCCCGAGTTCATTTTCCGCGTTCCTTAAGCCTATTTCTTCTCCTCGTTGCATCGAATTTCCTGCGCTCGTTTCGACGGTATATAAACGAGGCAGGATTTTTCACCCTTAACGAGCCGGGGATCGATCTTTCCGCGCGGTTATTGCGCCATCGATGTCTCGTTCTGTTTTCGATAGGAAAAAATTGCTCCAGCGAACGATAAGTCGGCTGGAATGAGTTGCGAAAGAAGGACGAAATTCCTGCAACGTTTTCAGCATATCAGAATTTTCTGAAATTCATCTACTTTGCTCGTAAATGATCCTTTTCTATTCTCCTACATTTCTATACAAAAATATTCTCATATTCAGATTCCATTTTTAATATCTTAACTATTTTCTTAATTATTATTTTTTT
>NW_016907987.1:37446-49972 GCF_001483705.2 Eufriesea mexicana
TATAAAGTTATTTTATAATAATTGTTTCTTAAATTCGTAATTTTATTTATATTGGATCTCTACTTATCTAAGTACCAATTTTGTAATTTCGTAATTTCGGTAATTTAAATGACAATTTGGTGAATTCTAGTAACTTTTCTTAACTATTCGTCCCTGTTAAATAATTCAAAGATTTGAACGAATATTTATATCCTTTAGGATAAATTTCTTCGACGAAGGAGGGTATTTAACGAGGATATTTATCTGTCTCTTTATTTCCGATGAAGATGTAGCAGGATTACTCTCCTCTCGTGTTCTTTATTCGTCGCGAATCCCTATTTCTTCGTGCTTCAAAAGACCATCCGCTTCGTTGTCTGATAATCGATTTTCGATTTCTTCCTTCCTCGCGAATCGGTTTCCCATTTGGTTCTTCGACCCCTTTCCATCCCGTTCTCCAACCTCGCCGCCGCCATTTTCCTTCCTATCTCTGTCACGCGATTTTTCGCTGAGCCCTCTCGAGTCTTCGAAATACCTAGCGCTCCTCTCTCCTTCGAACGAGCCTAGAGGAAACGCGCGCCACGCCCGAGTCTGTCCTCGAAGGGGTCTGCTTTCGAAGGCGAGAGAAAGGAAAATTAGGAACAATGGCGACAATCGTCGATCCTGGTCGATCACGCGACGGGCAAGAATGGCCGCCGCGATCGCGAGAAAATAAAAAAAAAAAATCGGACCACAAGTAACCCGTGATCTCGATGGCAAACGAGCCGAAATACACGTAGGGGACCGGAAGTGAGGAGGAAAGCGCGCGAAGAGTGAGGGATTCCCGATGCCTCGATCGTTCGTGGTCGAAACGACATCTTTCTATAGATCGTAAGGTTCGTTCACGAAAGCAGACGTAATAGATTGCGAAGGGAGAAAAGGAGAGGCAACGACAGCAAGATGGCCATAGAACGAGGGTAACACGAGAGAGTTTGGTTAGGGGAAAAACGGTAAAAGAAAAGAAAAAAGAAAAAAGAAAAAAAAAGGAAAGAAACCGAGAAAAAGAGAGAAATAAAACCCGCGCGTGGATATATATATATATATATAAATATATATTATGTAACCTACATACAGACAACAGTTTAATGAGGAACAGTGAGGATAATAATGATAACGTTATTATTATTATGGATTATTATTAATATTATTATTATTGATTATTATTATTATGGATTATTATTACTATATTGCTACTAATTACTACTATTACCATTAACTATTACCATTACTAAAGATTAACAACACTAACTGGAAGCATCACACCGATTATACATAAACTTAACTATAATACATATATATGAATATATGTGAATATATATTCGTGTATACATCTACGCGTGTATATATGGATATATATATGAATATATGCATAAATATATATATAAATATATAAATATATACATAGTAGCAATAAAGACCGATAGGCGGCGATATCGAGTGGACAGTTTGTCGATTATTATTACTACCGTATTGTAACCGCTTGAAGTAGCCTTAATAATTGTAATTAACGAACGCACGCGTGAGATATTAAAAACTGCGTATATCTTATTGGTTGGCGTGAGGGGACTGCGCACTGCCCCGTTTCCATCGTACATTCTCTTATTTCCAACCTCTTCTCTGATATATCTTTTCTTTCTTCACTCCCCTTTACATTTCTCTTTCTTCTTTTCTCTTCAAATAAAAACGTAGATAAAATGTTCATCGTATTCGAGATTTTATGGAATTTCAATCTTCTCGAGCAACGCTTCTCTCTCCTCTTGCACGGTTAACCACCTTTTTTCACGCAGCTCGCAAGAGTCAATTAAAGATCATTCGTCTGAGTCAATTACCACGAGTAGAGATTCACGCGAGACGAATAGCTAACTTCCGGTTCAATTTTGTTTCTTTTTTACCAAATATTGCATCACTTGCTCTTTGTGCTCTGCGAGTTGATTCTCTTCTTTTCCCTTTTCCATTAATTGACAGAGCATCGTGTAGCTTCTTGCACGAATCGAGCAGGATACAAGGAGTATATCATTTGCCAAGAAACGCCGTCGAGGTACATCGAGTTCGATCGATTAAATCGGATCGATAAGCGAGATCGAAACGAGCGCACCGTTCTCTTCTCAGGCTAACCAGCGTCTGAAATTCCTAAACAGTAGAACGATTCATCCTAGTCGGTAAGCCAAACGTGTCACGTACAGTAGGAGTGATGGTAATCTAACCTGTTTCACGAATGAAAGCAAAGAAAATAAAAGAAATGAAAAAAAAAGAAAAAACGAAAAAAAAATTCACGAAGGTAGAACGACAGAAATTACTAGCGATTATATACATACCTGTTATTCTGAGATTAGGCGAAGAGATGATTTATCTAAAAGTGAAACTTAGCTCGAGTCTAGCGTAAATGATACTTAATACTTAACCTATTTCCCGTCACGGATGTCAACCGATCGATTAACGTCATTGTTATTGTTGAACGAATGCTTCGAGGTAGATACACTCCACACGTTCGGATTTGTCAATTTTTAAAGAATAACGGAAGTCGAGTTCGTCGATTCGATCTTGGGTTTTTGGTGCAACGTCGTTACCTCGCGACGAAGAGGTTAGGTTTGGGTTACGTACTGCCAAGGCGACGGGAACTGGTATATCGCAGGATGTTAGCTGTAATGCAAGTTTTATTACACATAACGGGACAAATAGATAATAAAAATCGATCGTATAATAGGATTTTAAATAAAAATTTCTCACGTAACGAGATCCGACGTGAAATTTTGTTATGCGACGATATTTGCGTAAATTATATTTTCACGGCACCTGTGACGGTAGTTCCAATATTTAATGGCACCCAGCGGTGGAGATTTGTCAGATGACGGTGTCAATATTGGAAATTTGTCACGTCACAGCATCGTGTGGTAGTAAAACTATTGGAAATTTGTCACATGATGTCACAGTAGGAATACGTCGTGTTATGCAATGTTTGCAATGATGAAATTCGGTCACGTGACGGACCATAAAGTAATCTTCGTGTTTTACTATTCGTGATACGATTTCCTCTGATTGTTAATTTACGTATGTAACCGTTCTTACGGTGAGGATTCTTCTATATTATATCATATAAAAGATCAGGAATCGAACTTAACAACGACACGAACCTATCACTAACACTTTCACTATTGAATCGAATAGTAATAAGTTGCTTCAGGCTCGAAACACGAATACCCACTGATAACATAACCAATAAGAAGGGACGTTCTGTCAAAGACCCATGAATAATCGTGTTCGACGTTCCAACACCATACCACGAACACCGTGATCCCATTTTAAATTAAAAATACATTCGCGTTACCACAATTGTCGTGGATCACCAGTTCAAGCTTCGCTTACACTTTATCCATGTATTTTTATAACGCAAAGTGACAAAGGTGGCGCTCGTGTCCACGTGGATCCACAATCGTTGTGACTCAAATCGTCTCCCGAGTTCCATAACCTCAATTCTCAATCCTTCGCGCACACTTACATACACACACAAAAACCAAACTAAAAAAAAGAAACGAAAAACAATAAAAAAAATATAAGCTTTAAAAAAATTCTACCTCGAATCATTGCGTGTCGATATTATCTACTAGAAGAAACGATGGTAAAACAGAGCGCAGATATCCTCGGATATCAACGTTTGATCATAACGCATATAAGAAAACAAAAAGAGCGATAAATGCCACGAAATGATGAAAACACTTTCGAACGATACATTAACGAGTTACGATACCATACCACGATAATTCTAGGCGACTTTCTTAGCGTGTAAGATTTTACTATATCCAACGAGAGACGATCGATAATAAATCTAACATCGTTCCAAGCTCCTAATAAACAGGCAGTGGTTAACAAGAATAAGAAACAGAGTAAACGAGAAAAAAGGAGTTAAAAAGAGAAGCTTACACCGTGAAATCGTCGAAACCCGCGTCGATCATCGATCGAATAAAGATCGACGTGCAGACGCGAGGTTTCCACGCGAAGTGTTTAGGGAGTGCGAGTATAGATGGCATTTCAACGTACAGCGTAACATTTTACATTCGCTTCGAGCACTATTTCGATAGGTACATTATTAAAGAGGTTCGTGAGAGAAAAGATAAACAAAAATACGTCTAAACGTGATAATTGTCTTTTTTCCCTTCCTATACTGATTTTGACAGCATGCACAGTGGGATAAAGACGAAAGTCTGCGAATTTTACGAAAATTTGTTTCCACGTTGCAACTGATAAGTAGATTCGTGCAGTTGTACCTACAGGTTTGTTCTCACAGTGTGTCTTACGTGGGAGTGATTTAGGTTAGGTTCACCGTACCACGAATATCGTTTGTTGTATTTTCAGATGTAAAAGTATTTTATTTTTAATTTTAGATATTAATCGGCGTTCTCACCACGAGTGATTTTCTGCTGTCACGTAAGTTCGTTACTTTTCACGCTAAAAAGAGATGGGAAAATAAAAGAAACGACTGACGAATGTGTTTCTGAATGAGAACGAACGAGCGAACGACTGAATGGGCGACAAAAGGGGAGGAAAATCGAGTAAAACGTTCGAATGAATTTCCGTGGAAGACAAAAAGGCAGACAGAGAAGAAAAGGAGAAAGGAACAGACAGGTGTGCATCCGGTGAAACGACGCTGAACTTCGAAACCGTCGAGGCGTCGAGCTGTCGTCAAGTGGGCCCTTTTAGAGTTCTTTTCGAGCCTTCGAGCCCTCGACGATTGAGTGCTTGCCGCTTTTAAGCCTTCCGACTTTTGACTTTTAACTTTCGTCGCGAATCATAGAACTGTTTTCGTTTCTTAGGATTGGATCAATTTTTTCCAATTCCATTAATGGATCGATACACAAACAAAATGAATTAAAATTAAAGATGGCGGATACAGGGACGAAACTAATGGGGATTAAAGAGACCAAAATCACCAGAAAGCAGATATGTTATTCATGAATTGGAAACATAGAATCACTGGATAATGGAAAATATACGTTTGGAGAGGTAAAAAAAAATTTATCCGTAAAAAAAATATAGATACAATACGAAAGCATGAAAAATAGAGGCCAGTGTGTTTGTTGAAAAAGAAAAAAATAAAAAAATAAAAGAGAAATGCGAATGCAAGATAAAAATTGCAAATTTACGATACCCACCGATTTCCCAGTGGTATCCTTCTGACAGCGAGCGATGCGAGACGATTTAATTGCGTCGACCATCGAGCGGAAGTGAACCATACGCGCGTGGGAACCATGAATTTCGAGATTAAAATGGAGGAGAGGTCCGTTTCCGGCTGAATTCGACGTGCAATCGACGATGACGAGGAGTTTTGTTAACTCTAATGGTGGATGAAAAAGGGAGAGAAAATGAAATACAGTAAATACGTATGAAAAGGGAAAAAGAGCAAAATGAAATACATAGCTGAAACAAAAGGAAGACAAAAGTTCGTACAGATAAATAATACGAACGTATCATATACATACGTGTATATAAATTACAGTAAAAATCGTCGGAGTCTCGAACAAAAATTAATGGACGAATTTGGAAAAAGGACTGAACATCGTTCAAGCTTCGTAGCATGAAAAATAGAGAAAACAATATATATACGTACCATGCTATTTTATATATCATTTAAACACGTAAATAGAACCATATTCCCAACGAGTTGTACATTTATATTAGAACGGGCTGCAGAGCAAAATAATAAAAACTACGTGCACCAGCGAAATATACAAAATTGAAACGAACCATCTGACGGGGAAGAGGGATAAAAACAGCTAGGAAAATACACGATGACATGGGAAATAAAGAAATAAAATAAAAATGGAAATTAAATTGAAAAAGAGATGTCCATTTAAGCGGGTGATAAAATTTCTGGCTGGATAGGAACAACAACGGAATTATCGCTTGTTCCTTGACCACGCGAGTACCTTTTCGTTTTTCATTAATTTAATTCCCAGCCGATGAAGAGGCGGAGATTAAAAGTCCAGACGAGATTTCGAGCGGCGAAACGAGGCGGACGTGTTTGAAATTTTGACATCGCCTCGAGACGTGTCGTGCATGGGCCAGAAAAATGCAACTTTACATCCCTTTTATCCCCCTTTTCCCAGCGTGTTACAACCTTGTTTTTTTATTCGCAACAGCCGATTGTGCGCACTGCATTTCACGTTCTCCTTTCGCTCGTCGTTCTACCTCTCTGCTTTATTTCTTCATTCGTGATTCGTAGTTTCTACGCGATGAAGGAAAAAAATCGTCCTCCGACCTCTTTCCAAAAAAAAAAGAAAATGGAAAAAGAAGGAAAATAGAGGGAAACGAGAAAAGCGAGGGAAAAATGCCGAGCATCGTTCCACGCCCTCTTCTTGATTTATCCGAGGGGGAAAGAAGTTTATGACAGATAAACAACGCTCGTAGAATGAAAGGAAACAATCGTGAAAAACGATTGCTTAAAATTCCCTTTCACCGCGAATATTTCTATCGTACCTGTGGGCTTTTATTTCCCTCGTCCCCATTGAGAAATCGGGGAAACAGTTTCCGATAAAAAGTTAAAGGAAAGGTAATTATCTCGAGTTCCTTTCTATCCTCAACTTGTTCCCTGTTTCATTTACTCCGAGATTTTATTCCGCATTTCCGATGAGAAATCGGGGAGAAAAAGTTTCGGGTAAGAAGTTAAAGAAGGAAAGGGGTTGTCGAGAAAGTAATTATTTCAAATTCCATTCTATTCGCAGCTTCGACTATTTTTCACTTCTCGCAAGATTTTACCGCGTATTTTCATTCAGCACTGGAGAGAAAATGTTTCTCGATGAGAGATTAAAGTAGGAAGAAAATTTAAAGTTACCTTTATTGGCAATTTTTATCGTTTTGTATTTTCTGCTGTATTTTTATCTTCGTTTCTTTATTAACGAGCTATATTATGGTTTATCTCTGTGACAGAGAAAGAATTTCCAACGAGAAGTTAGAGGACTAAGAAAATTATTGGAAAGGTATAAAGTAATTACTCGAAATTTTTTATCGACAATTTTCTTCGATTCTCGCTAAACGTGGAATTCTATATTCTATTCTAGCTCACAGAGTGAAGGACAAACCGTGGAGGAACATGAACAATAATTTATGACACGGGAAAATAAGCTATGCGTCGTTAATGTGGTACCGGACGCAGCTCTAAGTAGAATCGCCTGCGCATAGTCAGACATGGGAAGAACAAAGCGGCTTGAAACTACTTAGCGAAAAAGGAAACCTCATTCTTGGTCTTCCATTCGTCTTTCCCTTTACTTTTCTTTTTTCTCTTCGCTCTGGTAACCTTCTTCTTCTTCCACGATTCATCCCTTTCTTGCCTTTGAAGAGCAAAAACCATCCCTTTTGTCTCCATTCGCCTCATTCAATTTTCCTATTCCACGAATCAACCCATTTATCGCTTTCTCGCATTAGTAACTCTCTTTCTGTATCAACTACGTTCACTTTACGCGCAAAAGGGAAAAATATGAAATCACACGTAGAGTCCTTTTCACGTATTCAAAAAATAGTGATAGAAATTCTAATAGTAATAATATTATAATATATTGGTAATGATGGTATATTGATAATAATGGTAAAACTTATTTTAAAAATTCTATATCGTGAGTTATTATAATTATAAGAATTGTACAACGATTATTATAATTATAATAACAATCGAAATACATAAAAAATAATAAGAATGGTAAATTATTAAAAACGAATTTGTTGATATTCAAATGGAAAAATTGTATTTTATTGTTGCTATTAGCTTATCGATTAATTCTCGAGATATTTAGAAAGGCAGTGTCGGAAGGAAATGGCATATAAATCGCGAGAGTAATTCGTTTCGCGTAGACGCGATCAATCAGCGTCCCGATGCCTGTTACGTTTCTTGAAAAACGTGATTTACGTCGCTCGTAAATAATCGTCCTGTCGACGTGACGAGGACTTATTGCCCATGAATACTCGAACGCGATCGAGTGCGATGAACGTTCCCATAATTAATACTTAGACAACCGAATAGGGAGATTTGCCACCGGCTTCCCTTAGCAAACCGTAGCCTCCATCTTGTTTAATATTTCTTTTGTTAAAAATCTGCCTTGAACTGGACTCGTTTCCAATTCATCGAATACTTTTTCTGCTCTTATAAAACACATTTTTAAGTAGAATAGGTCAACCATTGTTAGGTACAGTACAAGTTAAGTAGAATACATCCGACAGTGCAATACATTAGACACAGTTCGAGTAGAATGGGCTCTACATTAGCCAGACACGGTTTAAATAGAGTAGACTCGTCGTTAGTCAGACACAATTTAAGTAGAATACATCCGCCATTAGAATACACATTAGACACACTTCGAGTAGAATAGGCTCTCTATTGGCCTGTCACGATTTATAATAGAACAGGCTCGTCGTTGGTTACACACAATTTAAGTAGAATATATCCGCCATTAATCAGAAATATTAACGAATAATTTGACACTAGATAGAATCAAATTTCTACAATTATTAGGATTTTTATGACCACAACAAACAAAAATAAACAAACAAATAAATAAATAGACTAATTTACAATATACATAATAAGTATAATAATTTATAATAAATTGATCAACTGATCAACTAGATCAACTAGATCAAAATGAATTATCTACTTTTAAATATAAATTTGCATTATGACCACAACAAATAAAAATAAACAAATAAATAAATAAACAGACTAGATCAACTAGATAAAAATGAATTATCTACTTTGAAAATATAAATCTGCATTATACCATCATAAACGACCTACAACTGCACCGTCTCAAACTTGATCGTTCCACAAAATATAGAACAGGATGTACAACATATACAGTGTCCAAAATGTAACAGAAAAGTTCCCCAGAGACTAACATCGATCCATCCACTTCCAAGGAAGAAGTAGTTGGGTATATAGTCTGCACTCTGAAGACACCTATCCAAGACCAACGAACAATACCACACCTCGTACGACCTTCTCGAGCCACCCCATTCCTCGTCGATGGTTTCTGCAAACGTTACCCTCTGCCACCCTCCGCTCCATGGAAATACTCTGGTCAACTACAGCTGCTGTTTCCCAAGTCCCGACGCAAGAAACGAGGCGGAAGATCGACCAACCTTCTGCCAAGCTTCCGGTGGACCGCGTTCCCGTGGTCGAGATTTCTGCCAGCTACCAGACCGCATCGAGGCCCGATTAAATTTGCAGGCACTCCGACCGCGGCCACGGGAACTTGTAACTCTATTTTCGGAACCGGGCACACTCGTCCAGAAATCGTCTCTCTTCATTGATTATTAAGAGACGTGGAAGCCGAAGACGTCGACGTGAGATTCAGTTTGAAATTCGATTCTCCGATATACGCACTTTACGTATACTGTATTTCAATAACTTCAGATTTAACTGCTGGTAGCACTGAGATTGGACTCACGAGGAATTCAGGAATTTCTGTGACTATATCAGAGAAGATGGATTAAAAGAGTTGTAAGAATTATGCTTGGTCACTCAGGTGTGGTACTGTCATTTATTGGCTTGCGATACAAGAATCGACGAAGACATGTAGCAGGTTTAGAATCTCGGCAGGATTCGATGCCAGGGACAGCAATCGCAGCGTAAAAGACCGAAATCAGACTGACTTGGTCTACTGTCCTAGGAGCCTTTCAACCCTTTCGCTTCGAGCGCCACATATATTCGACGTCCACGTGATGACTCTTGGGTACGGTCACCCCATATATTCAGCATCCAAATGATACGAATACGATTGCTTTATTCAGCACAGTTGTTGTTCAAGACTTAGGAAAACGTACAAAATTACACAGAAATCACACGCACTGTGCATACTTCTGGCGCATGCTACCGTTCAGTGACGGTACTTCAGCGGACAGAACTGTCGAAGCGAAAGGGTTAAAGTCTATCAAGTGTGTAGCGACCATCATTCTCACCCTCACCGCTAGGTGGATTCCGACTTCGAGGACTTTCTCGCAAGTCTCATAAATTAGGTAATGAAAGTAACCTAATTTTGCTTGCAACTTCACTGCCAGGCCCCAGACTAATCCTCGATAGCCACTGCCATCCCGAGGACAATGCCTGCTAGTCTTCAGTGACTGTTGGTATGTTGTAGAGGGAAAAACTGGTAAATATTCGGCATTAATTTATCTAATCCTCTGGCATAGGCATAGTGACGGAATCTTAGCTACCACAGAGTCGTTAATGCTGTAATTGTACCAGTGAAAGAGGATTCAGGATGTAACTATTTCGACTTCAGCAGGGAAATTGGACTTACGAGGATGTCACTTTTGAGATTATTTGGAAGAATGAGAATCATGCTATATGAGAGAGAAGTTCAGCTTATGTAGCAATGCTGTCTGTATCAGGGGAATTGGTCTCACGAACATGTAACCACTGCGACTGCATCGGGGAAGTTGGACTCTTAAGAATATAATTATTTCGACGCTGTCACAGCAGATGAAGAGCAACTCTGAACAGATTATTGGATTTATCCAACGGGACATGCTCGCAGCTTAGAGCTCTGGATTTTGCGTTCTCGTGCAACAGGTCTCCATTCTATATTATAAATCTTGTCGGTGCACAATACACGTGTATCGCAGTAAATTTGGTTTCTCATTACAACTGCTGATAGCATTTAATAATACCGCGAAATTACACGAGTAATTTGTACCTAACAGATACCTGCAATTCGAGTACAACTTAGTCACATATATTTTAAATAATTTCGACATAATTAAAAAGTAATCGCAGTACAGGATTTTCTGTAGTGAGGAGAATCATGTGAAAGATGGATTCGAGGAATTTGCGATCTTTTCTGTGTGTAACGTTCGAATGGTTCGGTGAGAGCGGTGCGATTCAGGGGGTGGAATTGTCGAGGGTGGAACGATGGGTGAATGTAGATTTTATGTAGGGGTAGCGATGGAATAGAAAGTGAGAATGGAAATCTCGTGCGAGGGTGTAATGTTGCGGATATTTTATATTATGAATATTTTATGTTGAAAGAGTTATGTGAGCATTCGAGAAAGGCTTTCGAATTTTATTCAGAGACAGGTGCAATTCGACAGAGATGGAGTACCAAATGGAAATTCCACTGTGTTACGATATTTATTTTAGAATTTGTACGCTCTGTTGTCGCATACGATCTCACAGAGCGTACAGATTCTTTAATAAGTGTCGTCAACAATTACCAACCCTTATGGATGACCCAGGATCATGGAGTTTGGTAAAAACGCAAACCCTGGTAAATAAGATTAAAACAAAATTTGGAAGAGGATATTTGTAGTTTGTAGAATATAATGGAATAAAGAGATGGATGAAAGAAACGTGTTGTTGAAATTTTTACCCTTTCCTGGATCATAGATAGTTTAAATTGCATTATTTTCAAAAGTTCAGGGTTCAAAAATTCAAAGCTGAAAGTTCAAAGTGTCCCAAATGTCGATGTAAAAGTTCAAAGGCTGAAAGCTCGAAGCTTCAAAAAATAAAATTCGAGGCTTGAGGTTCCAAAGGTCCAAAGTTCAAAGTCCAAGATAGTCCAGAGTCCATTTAGTCATAATCCAAAGTCCAATAATTTACACTACAAAGTCCAATATGTAAATAGGACTAATATCCGAAATCTAATCATGCAAAATTTGAAATGAGTTAAATGAGGACCCCAGATCCAAGAGTCCAAGATCACAACCCAATATATAGAGTCCAATGTACATTAATCGCAAATTTAAGATTCGAGTATTAGAAAATAGACTATTTAGACAGGATTTATCCACAGTCTAAGATTTGCAATTCGAAGTCCAGAATCTAGAGTCCAAAGTCCAATAACTTATACAACGCAATCCAATATGTAAACAAATAAAACTAATATTCAAAATCTAATCATGCAAAATTTGAAATTTATCAAATAAGGATCCTAAGATCCAAGAGTCCAAATCTACAGTCCAGAGTCCCTTAATCACAAATTTTAAATTCCAATATCAGAAAACTGACTATTTAGACGACAATATCCACAGTTCCAGATTTGCAATTCGAATCCCAGTAACCAGAGTCCAGAGTCCAATACCCGGAGTCCAAAGTCCTGTATATAGAGTCCAAAAGTCCAAATCCAAAATCTGGGGTCCAAATATAGAAAATATTTTTAAAATCCTTTTTATGCTATTTTTTCTTTTTGTCGAAAAAAATGGAGAAACTGCACTGACATTAATTTTACTGATTTCCAAGCTTCCTCCATCGCGATTTTGTTTTTCCTCCTCTACTCTACCCGATGGTCGCTAGCCAGGACGTCAGGAATAATTTCATTAGCACCGTCTCGAAATTAGAGCGGAAAAGCGCGTCCCTTCAATCGCGACGGTCCAATAATTACATCATTGTCTCCTTTTAGCGACTAGCCCTGTCGTCATGGGTCACCGACGATTTCGAGGTAGATCCAGCCGCGGACTAACGTGCAATAAATATGTTAATGGCGTCCCGAAATTGCGCTTTTTCCCGCCACTCCTGCAGACCTCGATGATC
>NW_016907987.1:50414-62838 GCF_001483705.2 Eufriesea mexicana
TTTCCCTATTTCTATATATCTCGCATTCGATGCAGGCATTGTGAATTATGCAGACACTTGTGGTCCTTGGCTGCCAACCACGATCGAATAGAATCGAATGGGATCCAATATCATGTCGCGATACTTCACTTACATAATCGTTATTCTCATAATATCCCTGCCATAGAATACTTACAATCCACATTAAATATTCTTTTATTTTCTCTCAAAATTCACTCATAATTCAATATATCAGGGAGAGTGTTAGGAAGACATATATGTATATAAATAATCCAACTACCCCCACGATCTTAGATCCAGAACTGTTCACCATAAACCTCAAGAAAGCACACTAAAAAATTCTTCATCCACATCAACAATAATTTCATTAGTATAAAATATAAAAAATATCTATATTGACTGTAACAACCCCATATAAAAATCCAATTGCCCCCATGATCTGAGATCCATGACTTTTCACCATAAACCTCAAGGAAAGACACTATAAATAATTCTACACCCACATCAACAATAGTTTAATTAGTACAAAATATTAAAAATATACATACTGACTATAACACCCCATATAATAATTCAACTACTTTTGATGATCTCAGATCCATGATTTTTCACCATAAACCTCAAGGAAGGACCCTGCAAAAAATCCTTCAACCACACCAACAATATTTTAATTAGTACAAAATATTAGAAATATCCATATTGAACATAACAACCCCATATAATAATTCAACTACTTCTCATGATCTGAGATCCATGATTTTTCACCATAAACCTCAAGAAAGAATGCTATCAAAAATTCTTCACCCACATCAACAATATTTTAATTAGTATAAAATATTAAAAATATACATATTGACTATAACACCCCATATAATAATTCAACCACTCCTCATGATCTCAAATTCATGATTTTTCTCCATAAACCTCAAGGAAGGAGCCTGTAAAAAATTCTTCACCCTCATTAACAATATTTTAATTAGTATAAAATATGAAATATATCTACAAATGTGCTCTATAATAATCCCATATAACAGTCCAACTACCTTCATGATCGAAGATCCAGAACTCCTAGCATGAACAGAATTCCTAGCCTCAAAAAGAGACACTTGGCCTCGTCGAAGCATCTCGGGAACAACGGAATTCAATTCCAAGCAGGTCCATTTTCGTAGCCGATAATTATCCACGAACAATGTATCCGGCGAGTGGAATTCGCCTGTAGCCGAGATTACCAGGCTATTATTTTCATCTGTCCGCGCGCTGTGGCGATCGGGCGCCGCCTTTGTCGTGTCTAGATATCGTTCTCCTCCATGATCCTCTGTCCTCCGTGACTCCGTGCTCTTCCCTAGGCGAGTGATTCGGTGGACAGGAGGGAAATTGCCGATGGAGCGAGAGAAATATTAATGGGCCGCGTTTCATTGATTGATACCACGTCCTCGATGGCTGTCTGGGGATTTTTATTCCGCTTCGAAGGGGAACTCAGCTGGGGATTCCGAGTAACGCGTTCGAGAAATGGCGGCCTTCCACTGGCACGCTCCACGAATTTATTCCACTTCGTACATACGTGACTCACTGAGTCCTTTTTATTTTTTCATTTTATCAATAATAGAGTTAACAAGTGAGTTAACGTAGCTCCCAGTGACTACGTGTCTGCATGATTATTTTATTTTATTCAAAATAGGGGTACCATGTGAGCCAACGTAGTTTTCAGTGACTTCCTGTTTGGATGATTCTTTAATTTAATCAAAAATAGGGGTACCAAGTGAGCCAATCTAATTTCAGGTCATTTTATTATTGGATAATCTTTTTATTCCTTTATTTTATTAAAAATTGAGGTATCAGCTGAGTTAACGTAGTTACCAGTAACTTTGTGCCTGAATGATTTCTTAACATTTTTATTTTATTAAAAATTAGGGTACCATGTGAACCAATATAGTTTTCAGTGATTCCCTGTCTGGATGATTTTCCTATTCCTTCATTTTATTAAAAATTGAGGTATCAGCTGAGTTAACGTAGATACCAGTAACTTCGTACCTGAATGGTTTTTTAACATTTTTATTTTATTAAAAATAGGGGTACCAAATGAATTAAAGCGTGTAACTTCAAGTGACTTCGTGCAGGGATGATCTCCATTCCTCTTCATTATTATTTCATTAATTATGGAATTATCATAATATTTATTGTCAATTCCATATTGTTTATGTCAATTTTATTATTATAAAATTATTGTTTAACGATTTCAAACCGAAATTAGAATTAACTTTGGTATTAATCCAATTTGACTTGCAGTATTTCAGCGTTAATCCACTTGCTATTAGAAATCAACGAGTAATGAAAATCGATTTGTAGAATCAAGTTAAGCGACGAGGCGAGTCGTAAGATCTGTTATGAAAATCGATTGTCATTATTCCGAATTTATGCATGTGGAACACTGGCAAAGCTGTTTCATAATCCTGTTAGCATAGCTTCAGCTTTATTACCCCTGTAAAATCGGAATCGTCAAACATACTCCACGAATCGTGAACGTTCCACTATTACAATATCACTTAATATTAATATTATTTCATACAATTTCAGAAAATAAAAATCTCAAAGGAATTCTCTATCTTCCTTTTCCATTTTTCCATCAAAGAACTCATTAACCCTTTAATCACCGACCACAAAAATTGAGTAAAAAATTAAAACAAGTGCTTTTCGTGCCATTCCTTTTAGCTCTCTTCGCAAAGAATTGCAAGCTCTATTGTGATGGTCAGTTTTTCATTTTTTTCTTTTTTTCAAAATATTTGTTTCAAAGGACCGAATGTTAAAGACTATATTATCCTAATGTTACCATCTTTGACATCGTTAAAGTTTCGTTCTACGAGAGAGAAAGGGTTAAACAATGCAATAAATAAAAATATATTCGAAGAACCTACTCAAATCACCATTCACCATCAGTCTCAACAACTGCTTCCCCCATTTTAATAATAAAAATTCCAAAACCCGTTTAACAACCTAAAAAGTCCCAAAAATTATCTCCCATGCGGGAAAATTAAAAAGGAAGATTAACCGGACGATCGAAACGATCGTGAAATTAATTATCGTTCGCTAATTAACACCGGTGCACCGTTGGAATACCGATTCCGTGTTCGGGGCTTAATCCAGCCGCCATTATTCGGTTATGAATGTCGACGGAATCGTTTGGCCAGCTCCGAGTGGCTTTTCGCCCGAGATCGGGACGACTGGTAACGATGACCTCGGTTAAATCCCGGGCTAAAGCGGGCTCGTTACAAAGTGGCGACCATTACCGTAAACACGTGGCCGGCAAATTGATTTTAAATCGCCCTGACCGCCGCCCCTCGTTCGTCCAGCGAAACACCCCGGATTTGCCCGCTCGATCGCAGCTTTTCAACATTCGAAACGTCCAATGCGCGAGTTTTCGTTCTAGGGGTAATCGCGCGATCAACAGACTTGCTTCTCTGGCAATGTTTCGGCAATCGTCGTTTTATTGTACGGAGGCCTGAGTGGGGGTAGGGGGTTGACGTTTGCACGCGTGTGTGGGTTCTTTGGAGGTTTTCGGAGATTTTTAGAGACAAAAATCTTGTATCTTCTGAGGATTTTTGAGTATTTTCAGGGGGTTTTAACATTTTGACTGCCATGTTGGTCATATATGACCGGTCACGGCTTTTCCTTTGAAGCCACGGTGGTCGTTGATCACCGGAGTGCTTGAATTATTTGTAAATCGTAAAATTACGATTGTAAAAATTGAATGAAAATTGACAGTTAGTGGATTTTGAATATAACCGCTAATTGGAAGATACTTTGAAATAAAAGATGCCCCATTGAACAATTAAAAATTTTTATTAGAACGTCGATTGGAAAAAATATTGAAACAAATCTTGCATCTATCGGGGTGCACCCCTGTGGCGTCCTGAGCGAAACATGTGATTTGGGCGTGACAATCAAAGGGTTAAGGATTTTGGGGGCGAGGGAGCTTGCTCTTTGGTGTAATTATATTAATTATATTGTAATTATGGAATTATATTATATTTTGTGTAATTATATTGTTGTGGTGCACAGGGTGTCCTATGATCCTTTCTGAAAAGGTACTATAGTCCTTTCTAAAAATGTCCTATGGTTCTTTCTGAAAAGGTCCTATGATCCTTCCTGAAAATGAAATTTTTGAACGAAAAGAGGAAGTATTCTTTTACTGTAGATGTGTTCTATGGTCATATGTCATGTGAAAATCTATTATAAATAGTTCATGATTATTTTATTAAATATTTTTTAATTACTTCAAGTATCGTTGCCAAGAGAATTGGAAGAAAATGGAAGACAGTTGTTTCTTGGCTTTTGTAATAAAACGTGTCATTTTTGAACATTTATCTCTTCTTACTACTATCTCCTTTTTTCCTACAACTCCCATTAACCACTGTACGAAACTCAACAATAAATCATACATTAAAAACGTAAATAAAGACAAAATAAAATTTATTATTAATTTTGTATTTAATTAATATTATATTAGTTCATATACCTGACTACTATCCTCTCTTAATAACAATCCCTTCTTACAACCACCTGCATTTAACCACCAATACATCAAATTAAATTTTATTTTAACTTTTCACCACTGTATCAGCATACCTAATTAATATTATAATTTCACCATTACACCGGCGTTAAAAATATATTTACAGCAAATATAATCATCAACCCCTATATATAGGCTCGTATCAATTTCTTTTTTAAATAAAAAAAATAAAGTGAGAAATAGCAACAATTTTTCCTTGCAAGAAACTAAAATCTCGACTACAGAGGGGTAACGAGACACAAATTGACTACTATCCTCTTCCAATAACAACCCTCTCTTACAACCACCTGCATTTAACCATAAATACATCAAATTAAATTTTATTTTACCTTTTTACCACTGTATCATCATACCTAATTAGTATTATAATTTCACCATTACACTGGGACTAAAAATATATTTACAGCAGTTACCCTTATATATCATCAACCCCTATTTATATATAGGCTCGTGTCAGTTCCTTTTTTAAATAAAAAAAGAAGGTGAGAAACGGCAACACTTTTTCCTTGCAAGAAACTGAAATCTCGACTACAGAGGGCTAACGAGACACAAAAGGAACCCGTTTGTGGAGCAACAAAAAGATAGCTAGTCGAATTGTGAAACATGAAATATAGTTGAAATGAACTTCGCCCGTGGTTATCTATCCGGTGAACCCGTGGCACCGGTCGACGTTTGTTTTATCGATGCATAAAACCAGGCAGACGATCCTTTTTCTCGGTCGGCCATGAAAAATTGCAGTGTCCTGGAAGGATTTTCGTCGCGGTTTATCTGCGCCACGGAACTCCGCGACCTCGTTCCCTTTGTTGCTCGCGCCATGCTTGATTAACTCGCTTTATCTCGATTCCTCGTCGATTTATTAGCGAAACCACGTCTCTGCCTCGCTACGAATACGGTGCTAATAATTTCGAATCCATTGGATTAGTAGAAATCGTAACAAAAATGCCGATGAGCGTCGCGAACAGAAAGAGATAAGTATTGATCGCAGAAAATTCTTCACTCCAATTATAGGTACATTCTGAACAACAATTTTTACAAAAATATACCAATTATAAAATATAAAAATATACCAATTATAAAATATAAAAATATACCAATTATAAAATATAAAAATATACCATGGCTTTCATAAAAATCACAGGAAAAATTAAGAAAGAACAGTAAACTGGAAGCAAAATATAAATTAAGGAAAATTATCCAGCACCATCTAGATATCCAATGCTACGAAATACAAGGAAAATAAATCCTGACAAAACCCTAAATAAAAATGCAGATATATAAAAGGAAGTTAAAATAAAATCAAAGCAAAGATTCGTCCAAATTACTCACCCTCGTCTAAAAATTCAATCGTACCAGACCATAACCACCCCTAACCCCCAAAAGAAATCCCGCAAGAAGCTAAAAATAAAACGCAGATACAGAGAAAAGTCTGATCATTAAGCAATTTATTATCCAAAGAAGAGGAACGAGGGTCTCCACTTTGAAAAACCATCCTCGTCGCGACTTCTCGTCGAGGGCCATTAACGTTTCTAATGAGCAGTACTCACGCTACGAATAGATCCATGGGCCTCGTCGATCGCGATCTATCGACGCGTCGTCTACCAGGAAACAAACTTGCTGGAAAAATCACGAACAGGGACACGAGGAATGGAGAATTCATGGCATAGTAACGACACTTCGAGGATTCGAAGGCTTCCATGATCCCAAGGTACCACGTGGTGTTCGAGGGTTGCAAACGAAGAAATTTCTTTAGGAGAGATGACAACGTGGTCCATCGTGCTTTATCCTGGTCTTGCACGATTTTCCACGAGCAAACTACGGGTTTTTGACAGTAGAGAAAACTGAAATTAATGGTGAGAATGGTGGCAAGTTGGAGGCTGGTAAAAAGTGATAAATTGTAGGAAGAATGATGCCTGAAGATTCTAGGAATGGTAATGGACGAGAGTTTTTATTTGGAGACGAAATAATTAATCACAGATCAATAGTTCAATAATATACATATTTTTTAATTTTTATTAGACAATATGCAATTTGTTTTAACGAATAAGTGTCTGCGAGATTAGTGAATAAAATTTGATAATGAAATATTTAATACGTGTCTTCGAAGTATGGTAAAAATTATGAGAAATATTTTTCATTAATATCACATCTCCAATAATTCCAATGATACTTTAGCTACAAGTAATCACATATAATTATATTTCTAATCTAGAAATTTTTTGCTCGGGGATAGCATAATTAATAGAGGGTTATTAAAAATTCCTCGTATTCGTTATTTCATATTTCTCAGCCTCAAAATAAAAGACACGAATTTTTCCTAATATTCAAGTAAGGGGAACAAAATTTTCAGTCAGCCCTAAAAATTTTCTCTCATTCTCAGTTATCTATAACAACAAAATTTCAATTATTTACTGCCCCTAGAAGAGAGGGGATAAAAATACTATCCTCCAAATTATACGCCAACAAAAATATCTAAAAAACCAAAAAAGAAAGAACAAAGGAAAAAATTCAAAAAACAAGTAGAAAAATAGAACAGGATGTATTCTACGATTTCTAAAAATTCTACGACAAACCGACAACACCATAAACAAACATCGTTTATTGCTCGTATGAATCTCCGATTCGAATTACAAAGCTGAACACACTACTCAGAGGACGTAATTCATCGATCCAACCCTAACACAGCACACTTTGCTGAACGATGTCATTCTTGTCGAATTCTATGGGCCATCTCGTTTCCGCTGTAAAGGGAAACAAGCTTTATTTATCTCGCTGTGCCTATTTAGCTCTCTGGCTAGCCTAAACACTCTACACAGCCCGAGTGTAGGACACAGAAGAAGCAACGTTTTCTCTTCAATTTTCCACTCTGGAACATGACACACGGTGAAACGAGCTCTCTCTCTCGAGTTTCTAAAAAAAAAAAAAAAAAAAAGAAAAAAGATAAAAGAAAGGAAAGAAAGCAGCGACACGTGTCACTTGAACGAGCCACGGTTAATGACATGTGCCAAGGACTAGTCATCCAGTTTGAGGTGTTGGCTGAAACTCGAAGAGGAATTTCGTGTTGCACGTTAGGGGATGACGGCTCTTTTCATTCGAGGCTCGCGAATGCGAAATAACAGCAGACTCGTTCAGACAGTATCGACGATACGTTTATTTCATATTTTCCTTTTTTATCTTCTTTTATTTTCTTTTTCCTCTGTTTGCTACGCTATTAAATGCTAGACGGATGAGGCGACTTTCGCTCGTCCGACTCGCGTCTTCCGGTATCGTGCTTATCACTGGGTTTCCAGACGATCCGAAGGCGATATCGACCCAGCAAGAACCCGCTTCTCTTCACTGGTTTAAATCGAGAGCTCGAAGGGAGCCTCGGATCGTCCAGAATAAACGCTCGAGAACGCAGGAAACGTTACAGGGTTCGTCGGAAAATTCGTTGCTACTTCCCGTGAAGCTCCTTGGCCGATTAAACTAGGGCTCTGAACTAGAGTACCGAGTACAATATTCGTGGGAAATCAACCTCGAAATAAAAGCTCAACGACTTGCGAAGCTCAAACAACTGTCAATACACGCTACAATTATTCGTCTAAGTATCAGTAGAGTTACATCGATACGTTTCTCTCGAATTTCTCGCAGTACAGCTTGGGTGTTAAATGTACACGGTACAAGAAAGTCCACTAGAAGAGTACAAAAGTGTCCAAACAGCGCTTCAGGAGAGTTCCACTGAGTTATCTTATGTTGACATCGCATGAGATTTATCTATATATTATGAGGTTTACAATACAGAAAATTCGTGAGATCCCGAACACATTGCACGAAGCGAAAGCCAAAGCGAAAGCGAAAACGAAAACGAAATTCCCTAGAATTTTTTGGTATATATTCATCGAGGTATCTAGGTCTAGCTCCCCTCGCGCGGGATCCCAATGAAGCAGGGACTATGTTGCCCGGAAACGAACAGATTTCGCTCAGTTTTGCGACAGCGTCGGGATTTAGGGAGCCGGCCAAACTTTTCCGAAAGCCTCGGCTTTTTTCGCTCGATACGGACCCAGGTGGCGCTGCCTCCGCGCGACAAATCCCGGATTAAACCGGCGGGAACGCGAGATAAAGCAACCTGGCCCGGCCAGCCTTCTGTCACCCTTTTTCTCGCTCTCGTTAAAGGCTAACTTCTTTCCGCGAATTTTGAAATATCCTCCCCGTGCCTGGTAAACGCTTCACAGGAACCAGCAACGGCGCCATCTTCCTCCGCTTCCTGTTGTCAATTCGAAATGATCCAAGCCCGCCAGTGGTGTACCAGTATCCCTATTCTTCTCACCTTTCTTCCATCTTGAACACATTTATCCGATTTTCCTTCAACTGGAATATCACAATGACAAATAATACCTTGACAGTTAAGAAACTATAGGAAAAATACAATGATCCAGGAAAAATATCGACCAAACTTGATTAGAGAACTCGTTAGAGGTCTCTTGACAGGATCTTGCTCGTTGGACACCTAATCTGCGATTGACACTGAATTTATCTCCCCGCTGTAACATCTAGGTGACTGTCCACTGTGAACACTTTCGTTTGGCATTAACTTGGATGAAGTATGGCAACGATAACGATATTTTTCTCGATAGGCAAGGAAATTCCAGGATGCATCGACTTCGACTGAGATCGTGATATTTCGATTGCTGGGTTTCTCAGAATAGGATCTTTTCTATGGGAAACGTGATCCTCGTTGAAGAACAGGAATTTGACAGATTCTAGGATGAGCCGGGTTTATCTGCCTGCAGCAGGAGGATCTTGGTGACCGTCTTCTGGTGGCTGGGAACGTGACAGGTGGACTGCAACGGGACCACGAATCTAGCTCGTTTCTTGATATCAGCTGACAGTCTGTCGTCTGTCCAGCCCAGGACTGACAGGGCCCGAGTGACAGCAGCCTGGATGATGTCGTAAGACCATCCTTCGCGATGCTTCCTCGGCCTGCGAATTCTTAATGGTCTTTGACGACGTTTCCGTGCGAGCCTTCTTCTTCCCCTGGATCGCAGATCCACGGCCTGTTGCAGATGGCGCTGGGTGGAACACTTGGAACAACAACAAAAGGAACGTTCTCCACGTCGGCGTTTCTCCCTTTTCTTATTTTTATCTTTCTCTATTCCCTTATTCCTGTCTTGCGTTATTTTTCCCTCGGTTCTGTCTTTTATTACGCTTCGATTTGCTTTTCGTTTCGAGCTTTCGATCGTTTCTTTGGAGCTTTTCGATTCTCATTGTTAGGTTGGTCGGTTTCGATAATGTCGACGCGAGAATTCACGAAGGGACGAGCATTCTGGTCGGCGATAGTCGGTTCGATTTGTTTCGGATTTACTGCTATTTTTTACTGCAACCAAAAAATCGTGGATCATGCTGTTAACGCTGCAAGAAGAGGGTGGTTAACCCTTCGAGTGGTGAGTGGTTTTCCGGTGATCTTTACACTGAAAATTTTCATTTTCATTTTCTTTTTCTTTTTTGGTTAACAATTAGGTTTGCGAAATATACATATTCATATTGTAATTTCTTTGGTAATTTTGACGATGATGTCGGTTGCTGGTCGCTGTTTTCAGAGTTCGTGCGACCTGTGGGATACTTATACACCACTGAAAGGGTTAATCGTGAAAAATAATTAGGAGCTTCTTGGTTAAGGATGCTAAAAAGAATAAGGGGACGATGAAGATGTGAGAAATTGGTCGATTACCGGAATTGTAAGAGAAGATGAAAAAATAATTTTATAACCACTACTAAACCGTCTATGTAATGTGTATTCCTTTAATTCGAAAATGGGAACGAGAAGAAGTGACGAGGAACGATAAGAGATCGAATAAAACGAGGTGCAACCAGAAGTCATAAATAACGCAATTCGAATACTCCTTTTGAACAATCCAGTATATTTAATGGCAGCTTTCCAATAAATAACAATTATAAACAATTAAAAATACATGTATCTTTACTATCGTATCATGCTCGTATGAAATCTGTGTAGAATGGAGTTTCATAGGGAATCGGTGATTCCCAGCGAAACCTGACGGAATTCTAATAGAACTATATAAATTTCCCTCAAATAGTGCCTTTCGTTTACGGTCTAATTCCCTTTCTCGTTTTTGTTCTAATCGTTTCGACTGACCTTCGAATCTCCAGCGCCGAGGAACACTAGACCTATAGCACCAGCGTACGCCAATAACGTGTCCACTGCCTGTTGAGTCTCCAGCAGGATCCTGGTCTCGTTCATCCATTCCCTGGCGATGGACCTTGGCGCACCTTTCAGCAGGTTCATGTAGCGGAGGGTCATCTTGAAGTCACCACGATCCAGCCAATACCTGCGAACAGACAGAGTCGGAGATTGTTAGTCGAAATGTGATGATTCTGATATGTGATTTTTACTATTCGAAAGGAAAATAACTTTTTCCAAAATAGGATTTTTTTTTTAATAAAGAAACAGAATTTTATTATTATTTATAAGAAGAATTTTTGGGAGTTGAAACCTTCCTTATGGTAAAAAATAAAAATAAAAAATAAAGTATTTGGATTGTACTTCATTTGTCAAAATATTTCATTTGTAGAATTATCAATCTTTTTAGTTATATTTTCTTTACTTGGAAGGGAAAGAATTTATTTTATAATCAATATTTTTTATTTTTGAAGAAAAGAATAGAATTTTTATTATTTAGTAGAATTTTTTGGAGCTGAAGTTTTTCTCTAATTGAAAAGGAAAGTGTTTAGAATGTACCTGGTTCGTCAAAATAGGAATACACATTTTTTTTAGTTACATTTTCTTTATTTGAAATGAAAAGAATTTATTTTATAATCAGTACTTTTTATTTTTGAATACAAGAATAGAATTTTTATTATTTGGAAGAATTTTTTGGAGCCGATTTTTTTTTTTAAATTAGAAAGGAAAAGTATTTAGAATATATCTAGTTTATCAAAATAGAAATACAAATTTTTTTAGTTAGATTTTAATTATTACACTTGGAATGAAAAGAATAGTTTTTGGGCTAAAGGAAAAAATTTTTTGAAGTTGAATTTTTATTATTTGGAACGAGGAGAAATTTATATATTCTTTTATTAATATAAAATGGAAGCTGCCTAAAGTTTATCAATTCTTAAATTAATTTGTGTACTCAAATTAAATCTCTTGGTAATTAATAGAATAATATGTTTCTCGCTTTTCATCCTCAAAAATCGCTGCTATGCTCGAATACCACGTATGATATCGCGCAATTAGTTTATTCATCGTGATTCACTCCCACGATTTGAATTTCACTTACGAAATCCGATAGATTGGAAGAGCAAAACAAGAGGGGAAAAACTGGGATAAAATAGAATAAAAAGCGTTGAAAAGCAATGGAAAATCGGAGTCTGATATCCGATAATCTCGATGGGCGGTGCTTTCAGGAAACGATCATCCAAATTACCTGTCGACCGATCAACGAACGAGGCATAAACATAAAAGTGTGGTGGTGGGACGCAAGTAGAAGGGGGCTGCAATGGTCTCGAAAAATTTGTAGAGGCTATTTTCAGAAATTGCTTGGAAAAGGGTTACCTAGAATCTTCTATCAGTTTATTTTACACCCCTGTTTTCGACATACTTATTCCATAGTTTCATTTCCAGAAAATATATTTTACCCTGTTACTATGAAAATCGGAAAATACGGTGGTTAGAAAAATTCACACAGACTGTCTTAAACGAAAGAAATTAAATTAAATCGAATTTTCCCTTAATATTAAATTTTCTAGGTAATAGAAGTATACTTAAAAATATCTCTATTGGTGAAATTTCTGTCAGTACTACAAAATAATTAGAATAATATTTTTGAGTACCAAAGAGACATTATGCATAAAGATTTA
>NW_016907987.1:62903-72081 GCF_001483705.2 Eufriesea mexicana
ATGGATTATATTTTTATTTTTAGTTAATGTACATATTAATTTGTAAATTAAATTAATTAATACTGACAAGTCCCATAAATTAATTTCAAAAAAGATTTATATAGTTCTAAGGACTTGCTACAAGTATTCATGCATTTAAATTTGTTTATTATTTATCCTCTTTATTTATATTTATATCTTAATTATTCGATATCCTTTTATTTCTAATTAATGTTCATATTAATTTCCAAATTAAATTAACTCATATTTATATTTTCAGTAACAACCCTCTCTATGATTTCTTAAACCATCAAGCACCCTTATTATACTTCACAATTATACTGACAAATGCGACAAATTAATTTGAAAAATCACCCTCTGACAATTCTAATAAATTAACCCTCTAAACAATCTTCACCTTAAACCTGAAAACCGCCCTCGATATTCATTACCACCATCAAGTATCCCCTATCGAACACCCTGTAAATCTTACGAAAAGAAACAACGCTATCTCTACCTCCGTTCAACCCCTATATCCACAAATCTCGAAGTCGTACCAAGGTGTTGCAGTCGCGCCATCGATAACAACCCCGGTTCAAGGGAAGCTAGCGTCAGTTGAGAGAACTATGACGGTTAGCTACATCTGACGCGTCGTCCACCCTTCGAGTGTACCCCTGCCGAGGGGTGGATCGGTGGCAGACGAGCTGGAAACTTTTTCCTTCAGCCTCGAGCCGTTTCCAGGCCAGGGGTTAATGTAATGGCCGTGTCGTCGATCGTTCTCGACGAACTTCTCGAGGAGTATCGATTAATTGTCGCTTCCCGGTGAGATCGGGGGTTGTTTCGTCGTGGACGTCGTTGAATAAAAATGGAGAAAGGATCGTCGTTTGACTCGCGGGAAATTGATTAACCTGACCCTCTGTAGAATTTTAATGACGAAAGGCCAAACCTACAAAAACACACTGAATCGAGAAAAGAGGGGGTTGCTTTCGGATCAACTTGATCAATTAAAACGATTAATTGGCACGAAAAAAAATTTTTTAAATTAAAAAAATATAATTTCAAATTCACGATTACCGATTCCTATATTTTTGTTAATAATAGTAATTATTTAATAGTAATTATTTTAAAATTTAGTACGATTCTGAAAATATAATTTCAAATTCACGATTACCGATTCCTATATTTTTGTTAATAATAGTAATTATTTAATAGTAATTATTTTAAAATTTAGTAGGATTCTGAGAACCGAGATTTGGGGGTTGAGGATTTTCAGAAATGACTGAAACGGGCAGGAAAAAAATTGTTTAAATTAAAAAAATATAATTTCAAACTCACGATTACCGATTCCCATATTTCTGTTAATAATAGTAATTATTATTTAATAGTAATAGTAATTATTAACAGAAATATAGGAATCGGTAATCGTGAGTTTGAAATTACATATTTTTAATTTAAAAAATTTTCTTCGTGCCCGTTTCAGTCATTTCTGAGAATCCTCAACCCCCAAATCTCGGTTCTCAGAATCCTCCTAAATTTTAAAATCCTAACACGAACAAATGTACCCTTGTAAACCAAAGAGGGTACAGATCGTGCATGATTTCGTGAAAATCGTTTATCGACGCTTGGGCAACATCCCCAGCGAGATTAATTCCGTTCCACAAATTTTTCTCTCTGCATGCCAAGAAACGGCTGACTGAGAAGCGACCCAGTTAAAGGATTAAGCAACGGCAAGCCTGTGAAACTCGATGCGCCCGTCGTGAACTTCGATATTAAATTGAAAAATAGAAAATGAAACGGGGTCCGGTTCTATACGTTTAAAACCCTGCATCGACGAGAATCCATTCAATGAGACGCTTTGTAAGCGTGCTGCATTCTCAAAGATCCCGCGTTCACTGCACGCGGATCAAAGAAGATTCAATCTCGTTTGCGGATGCAGAAAGGGTTGGTACGCTTTTCTTTTCTCTACCTTTCTGTTATTCGATCTCCTTTTTTCTTCTTTATCAAATATGCTTCTATATCGCGGGAACAGGGGCAAATAAACGAGCGGGGGATCAAATCTCGCGCGATCGAAACGGCCAATCTCGTAATTAGATTCCACGAGTTAACGACTTAATTAAGTCGGCACAAAGGGATCCCTCTGGAGGACGGTAGAAAGGAGAGTTCTCGAGGGGCGTGATTGTAAACAAGTATTTGATTTTAATGCAAAATCCACGATTATGGCGAAGCATCCGCCATTGGTTTGAAAGCCAGACGATGAAGAGAGAGAAAGAGAAAGAGAGAGAGGAAGACGAAGAGAAATAAAAGAAAGTATTCCTTGGTAAAGTATGAATGAAGCTCATGGTAACTTCAAGTTTACGGATTAAAATTTAAGGATTTTTGAAGTGCTATAGTTCGTTTTTGTATTGAGAAACTACTTCAAATTAAGAATATAATTTTTGAAAATAATTTTAGAGAGATATAAACTTGTTAAATATTTTAAATTACTGCACTTTCGTAAAAATAGCCCGAAATTATTATACAGATTTGCGAATGCAGGGGGTGGAATTAATTAAGCCAGACACCTATCAAGACTTCTTCTGCGAACAGATTCCAGATCGGAGACACGAGTACCTGATATCTGAATTAAAATGAAATCAAATTTAAATAATTAAACATTTACTTTCAATTTTAAAAATTAATAATTTATTGTAGCTTACGAAATCGTATATGCAGATGGGAATCTCACATTGTGGAACGAAATTTGTATATGATACTTGCGTTTGAAAGTAATAGTAGGAAATTAATTTTTATTAATAAATAAAAATTGTTTGTACGGTTAATTGGGTATATTAAATTTTCGATTTTTATTCGAATAACTTTCACGAATAATTTTCACATATTTCTGTAGAAACAGGCTGAAGTTACTATATGAAATATTCTAAATCAGATACCTGTGTTTGAAAAATTTCCATGAAATTAATTTTCATTGTTAAATACAATTTTTTTACATGATTAACTGGACTACACTGGACTTTAGCATTGGTAAAATTATGTAATTTTCAAGTCACATTGTTCAGCCGCAGAAAAAGACACGTGCTCTCATTTACTTGAATGATGATGAAACTGACATATGACTGCAGAGTTGCAACTCTGGCAAGTCGGGTGTGAAATTATACGAACATTTGCTAGAAAATTATGTTCACTTGTACTTCACGTTGAATTACGAAGTTGCAAACTCACGTCCAAAACATTTAGTCTCGCGAGGTCTGTAAAATTCCTGGCTGTACTACTTACGAACAACATAACTATTGAAGTTGAAGTTTAATTTCGCGGTGACAACATGAATTTTAACGCAAAAAGAATATCGTTGCGATAGGTTTAATTTAATCACGTTTAATAATCTCGCGACGTCCGTGCAATTTCTGACTGTTTCACTTAAAAATCGCATACTAATCAAGCTGCAGCCTAATTTCTTGTGAATGTACTTCGTAATGAATTTCAGTTTTAATTGGAAAAGAAAAGAAAAGAAAATTGTACAATTTAGATATATGTTATAATACAATTTAGACGCATGTTTGAACAATTCTTGATTATACTACTTAGAAACTACACACGTGTGTACTATTTAAGCTGTACTTTAATTTCGCGGGGGAAAGAAACTTTTCACGACGAATTTTAATTAAAAGAAAATTGTTAGACTGCCGAGGCAATGAAACTCGCGGCAAGCAAAGACCTCGAAACTGGAAATGGAAAATCTCCGCAGTCCGAAGTTTGACGCCCTCGGGCTTTACGATACGTCAATTGCAAAGATAGGCAAAAACACTAAATCTTCCGAGTTTTAATTAGAATTCTGCAGTTTATAGGCGAGTGCAACACTAGATCGCAGGAACTTCGAAATGAAACGGAAGGTAGCTACGTTTCTTCGTTCAAAAGCGAAAGAAAACAACGCGTGCTAGCTCGTCTCAAAGAAATTCACGAAAATTATTTAGACAACGTAAAATTCAATTTTTAAAAAATGAGACAAAATTATTCCTTTATTATAAGAAACAACGAGATCTCCATCGTGAAAAGAAATTTTATCAAACGTTTATTTCTAAATTTCTTAAAATACTATAAGTGAAATAAATGACAATAAAATTGCCAGGAAACTTAAAATAATTTGTATTTTATTTTCCCAAATTTGGAAAACACGCAGCTGCTTTTAACTAAATTAACATTGGCCTTTATTCGCAATCTATAAAAGCAATTTTTAACACATATTTCATTTAAACAATTATACCGACCAATTTTAATAATTAATAAATTTAAGAGTTTATTTCTAAATTTCTTAAAATGCTATAAGTGAAATAAATAAAAATAAAATTGTCAGGAAACTTAAAATAACTTGTATTTTATTTTTATTATTAAAAATGAAAAGAAATTTTGTCAAACGTTTATTTCTAAATTTCTCAAAATACTATAAGTGAAATAAATAATAATAAAATTGTCACGAAATTTAAAATGACTTGTATTTTATTTTTTTTATTTATAAATTTTACAAAATTGACATTGACCTTCATTCGCAATTTATAAAAGCAATTTTTATTTTATTTAAAAAATACCTATGAATTTTCAATTTCATTTTCTTCGATCTCAGATACATATGTCAATCAATCCTGAAATTTAAATTGTCCACTTTAACCTTGCAGTACTACCCTGTCGATCACCAATTATTGCAACCCTGTGGACTATGAATTCCCATACTCTGTCACTTTCTCCAATTTTAACACGACGTTTAATCTTCGAGCCTCGGGAAACCGGCCCGAAATTTCAACCCTCAACCTAAATTCCCGACGCCGAACTTCCAACCCTCCAATCTGCAACAGCAACCCTCAAATTTCGGCTCTCGGGTTGCAACAACCTTAAATTTTTACGATTATCCCGACGTATAACTCTTGAACCTGAGCAAAAAGGGGAGGGAAAAAGAAGAAGAATAACGAAGAAAATAAAAGGGGGAAAAAATAAAAAAGGGGTGCAGGGGGGAAGAAGGAATCGCGGGTGAAATTGCAGCAGCCAGCAGTGCCCTTCGCCGGACGTTAAACTTTCATTTCCGTTGGTTTTTCCGGCGCGCAACGCGAGCGTACGTGATCGACCGCGAGCACGTACGAGCGTGGACGCGCGTGAACACAGGTGCACGCGTGTAAACAGGCTGGTCACCGACACGCCACTGACACACGCGGGCTACATATGCACGGTTATACAGGGTGTTTTAAATGCGAGCATTTCGCTTTAAACGGATAGCTCGAGTGAAAAATTTGGAAAAGAATTCCGAGGAAAATTCTTTCACGACGAGGAAAGTGTCACTTTCCCCGTGGGAACGTCACTAAGTTAGTTTCCCTGCTTTCGGGAGACTCTAACGCCACTCGTCGCTATACTCAATATACCTACTTATATCAATTCAACAGTTAATTATACTTATATCAATTCAATCCAATTCGTTTATGCAAATTTCTGACTGATTGTATTTTCAGCAAAAATTGTATACATTTAACACGTTGAGTGCAGCGAGGAGTTTGCTATACCTTCCACTCAGGCAGCGAGTGAGCATTAGATGCCGAGCACTCAAGTATGCTGAAGAAGATGAACAGAAAATTAGTTTGTTTCACTTTGTCGTTTGGACTGTGAGAATGGTGCAGCCAATGCATAAAGTGGGATTGCGTTTGGGTGGATTGGCTCAAATAGCGTTGTTTGTTTCTTAATTGAACAAAAATAAGCTTGTAGCGACCATCATTCTCGCCCTCGCCACTAGATGGATTCCGCCTTCAAGGACTTTCCCCCAAATCCTCGGGAAACTCCCACTTTCCTATATATATAATTTCCCGTTTTTCCAATAATATCCCCAGTGTCTAAGACAAGGGCCTGCTAAGCAAGCCTTACCGATGAGTCCGCTAGCAGGCCCCAGGACGAAACGCATCCCTTTCTTTTCCTAACATCCCTTCTAGCTATCTACCACCAAGGATACCTGTGACTAGCCGAATTTAAAGGATGGTGGGGGAGCACCCCCCACTAATAGCACATTTCGTTTCATATTTATGTGGGATTGGAATAAGTACGGCCCTGAAAGAATGTCAAGTGTGTCTGGGCTTAGAATGAAAGTGACCATGTGCGCAAGGATCGACTGCAAGGATTATTTATGGTAAAGTCGAGCGAAAGTTTAAGGATGCGTGCAGAGTGGTTGAAGTGTCTGGCCCACCGAGGTTGCGTGGGAAAGAAGCATGATTGCAAAGGAAAGCCTGGGTATGAAAAAGGACAGAGTGAATGCTTAAATAAGGGTGCAAGGGCGCGGGCAGGACAGTCCTTCACGGTCTTCAAGATAGCGTCTAACAAGTCAAAGTCGAGCGTACCCGTAGCGAGTCTTTAGTTTCGTGGCCGATAATATAAGTATAAGCTTATTGTATTTTAAGAAGCAGTAAAGCAACATTACTTTAGCCATCCACCCACCCCAATCCTATATTTATGCATAAATTTTACTACTGCGTATCCCAGTAAATCGCATCGCTATAATTGAATTGGATTTCTTTATACATAACCTAATATATAAACATTTCTTTAAATATAATTGATTTTCTTTATACACAACCTAATAAAAGCCTACTATAACTAACATCGTGAATTTCCCGAGAAACAAACGAAACCTGACTTCGTGTCGATGGGATAAAGCTGGAGTGAGAGAAGCTTCCTGACCTCTGGTCCAACTGACGAGTCCAAGTTATCAGCAGGCCTTTCTTCACCTGTCTAACCTATCAGGTCCTCTGGCAGGCTCGAGACCAAACATTGGGGGCCGTTATTACGAGGTGTCACGCGGTTAAAATAGACACCCTTTATGTGCACGGTGCGCAAGATAGAGAGGAGGAACGTGAATCTTTTAACCGGAAGCGCAGCGCGGACACGTCCTGCATAGGGTACCGGGGCTACGTGACGACCGGAAACCCTCCTTCGATATTAAGGTTTAATATTTTATGGCCACTCCTTTTTATCGACGTCTGCTCGCGTTGAAACGCCGGTGTTTTTCGGGAAAGACGTGACGGGGCGGTTTCCGCGTCTTCGTAACACTCTTCAAGGCGGTTTTTCGAAGGCGAGCGGATTCGTATGTAAATGCCGCTATTATTCCCAGACCCGACCTTATTCGGCTGTATATCATCCACCGAATTTGTTTCCTCCGACTTCCCGGCGTCCGTTTCGCTTCGTGAGTAAATTGTAAAATGAATTCTGTTATTCGAACTTTCCTGGCCAAGTTTAGCGTTTTGGTACCAGTTCGATTTGCAATGTGAGTCGTGGATTATGGATCAGACGTGGATTATGTTTCTAAATATTTCCTCGTTTATTCGGTGTATTAAATTTCGTATTTTGAAAGCTACCATAGCTACCCCCTTTTAATATTTCTGTTATCACGATTGGCGCCTATTTTCTTTTTTAAATTTGTAATATTCCTGAAATTTTTAACTTTTTGGCTACTAGTGGGTGACCCAGAAAGATACCGTAGGTATGCAGCAGGGATAATTAGAATTTGGAAAGGGGAGGCGTGATTCGTTTTATTATAAAATTAATTCCCCTGTCTGGACAGTTGAATTAATAATAATAACGAACATAGTAAATACTGGTAATTAAAGTAGTATACCGATGAATTATTCTTTACTGTATGTAAAGTAAATAATTTGGAAAATCTGAAAGATCTGGTACCAAATATTTTCATTGATTATTACAATAAAAATAAACTATAATAACATTTTATAACTATAAATTTATACAATAATAATAATGATCATATTACATGTAAATAATTAAAGTACTATACAGAGAAATTATACTTTATTGTATCAAAGTAATTAATAATTTGAAAGAATCTAAAAAGACTGAAATCAAATATTTTGAGTGATCATTATAATAATATTAAATTATAATAATACTTTATAAGTATAAAAACTAAAATTTGAAAAAATTAAAAAAATTTGAAACCAAATTCGATTGATTCTGCATGATTCTAACCTCAAGATAAGATAATTCCAAATTTCGTCCCTATTATCTCCTTCAAATAAAACTTCTACCTGTTACCTGCGGGACATCGCAAGGGTCTGAATAATCCTCGAAACGATCACTGAAACAGCCAATCACATCGGCTGATTAACCCCTAAATGTCAGGAATCGAAAGTGAGAAGATCGCGTGCCTAATCGAATTCTGCTTGATGCCACTTCAACTTTGCTAATTTTAATTTCATCGATTTGCGAACCTCAACCTAATCTCTCATACAGCGAAACTTCAATCCCGTCTTCAATTCCGCGATTCCATTTCAGCCAAATATTTACTAATCGTCAACTATAGGCAATTCCAAATTTATCGAGAAAAGGAATCGTTTCGGAATTACCATTCCGAGGCTTTTTAACACTAAATGTACCAAGCGGACACAAATTACCCTTTTTGAAAATTTATTTTATTATCTTTATTAAATTACAAAATTTATAAAACTTATTATTTCTTTCGCTTATCTGACTTTCTGCAAATTCTTATATTATCTAATTATTTAATTTCTCGCTTTCCTCACTGTCTGGAAAATTATATTGCGAATTATTTCCTTTAATAAATTAAGAATTGTTTTTTAAAAAATTACCATTTATTTCGCAAGGGTTCATTTGACTCCGTATGGGAAGAATAGGGGTGTGTAAAGTACCGGTACGTTCAGTGTTAATCGGGCCCCGTTTAAAGGTCGAATTAATCACGCCCCCGATTAATTACTTCGTTCTTCCCCGTAGGGAAATAATTTCGAAGGGAAAGATGGACGTTCCCGGGAAGAAATTTTTCCTCGAGGTCGAGGGAAAAAATTCGCGGGTTGTATTAACGTTTGTACGACTTAATTTGCCTCGGGACGAGGCAAGGAAGGGGAAGAGACGAACGACAATCGTTGAGAGTCTGGGTTCCGAGGGCCCGACGCGGCAGCTTCCGCCAGCAAGAACCGGAAGCTGGTACAAATCCGTAGGAAGCGCTTCGCGATACAAATGTTTTCCATGAAAAACTTAAAGTGCCTTCGCGGCGAGGTCTGCGACGTTTTATTACGGCCTTCTGGCGAAGCGTTCGTGACCGCGTGGAATATTTTCTCTGCACGACTTTCGCGGAATTCTGCTCGATACTTCCGTGTACTTTGTAGGGACGACTCGCGTGGAATAACGTTAGAAAAATCGTACTCTT
>NW_016907987.1:72515-77591 GCF_001483705.2 Eufriesea mexicana
GTGATTTTCGATTGGAAAATTTTTAAACAATTGGAAGATATACTGTGTCGAATGATTAAAATTTGGACGAATGTTTTGAAAAGTTTCCTGTTTTGTTTGTATTTAATTATAATTTTTAATTATTCTTATTGTGCAGCTCATGATAAAATATTTTTAAATATGGATAATGATATGACCTTGATGTGACCTTCTTTCGATTGCAAGAATTAAAATTAAAAATGCAGTTTATTAAATATATTTATTTAAATATAAATATGGACAACACCTTGATGTGATTTCCGATTAAAAAAATTAAAATTAAAAATGGAATTTATTAAATATGTATATTTAAATATAAATATGGACAACACCTTGATGTGATTTCCGATTAAAAAAATTAAAATTAAAAATGGAATTTATTATGTACGGACAATAAATATGGACAAAACCTTGATGTGATTTCCGATTGGAAAAATTAAAATTGAAAATGGAATTTATTTCTATCGAGCTATATCTACGGACCTCAGCAACGACAGGCGATAGTTTGTGAATGCAGATAAACATGTTTACTGGTCCATAAGTATCTGTATTCAGGAAGGAAATAATAATTTATTTGGAATAAGACACGAAACGCGTAGAATATATTCTCTACCGGCGAAAACAGTTGTAAAAAATAACGTGTATGAAGGAAAAGAGCATTGGAAGTGAAAATATTGTATCGCGTTCAATTTAAGGAAAGCTTTCAAGCAGTAAAGGTAAGTAATACAGCGCGGCTGACGCAGCGCGTGGCTATACTACTGAAACTACCAATTTCGTCAATTCCCGGTAACGATCCTTTCAAACGCGACCGGGCTAAAAAATTCCACCGTGGCCTGGACCCGAGAAACACGATCTGCACAATGAGCCGAAAATTAAACGAAACAAAGGAAAAAGGAAGAAAAAAGAAAAGAAAAGAAGGGAAAAAAGAAAAAAAATTCTAACGAAACTAAAAGCAATGTCAACTCGCCCACTTGTACCAAGGAAACAAGCGAACAATCCTTCGCTATTTCCACACACAATGCCTCAGCAATATCCATACAACGGCCACGGAACCAATTTACAGCAACACAGGCATAAAAGCGAGGGGACGCAGTGCTGTAACAAAACCGAAATCGCAGCGAAGCCAAACATCCGTGGCTCGAACGAGTCTAATCAGCCTGCTTGCATAATGAACCGGCCAATTTCCCGCTGATCCAACGAACAAAGGCGAGATCTCGCACGGAAATCGCCGGGTATCCGGGAAACGGGACCGCGTTCGCCTAAAATTTTACGATTAGGTCTTCTTGCGCCGGAAACGAGCGAACGTGCGACGGAAACCAATCGTCGGTACGGGAAGGATTCAATGAACGATCTTAGCCGTCGTTGGATCGTGCTTGACGGGTATCAAGACACTCTGTGATTCTTTGAATCAGGGGGATATTATTTATGGACGGTGGGATAGGCTGCTTCTGGTTCGGGATCAGATAGAAAGGACGATTTAATAAGTTAAAGGACAATTCTCATTTGGGTTGGGATAGTTTGGATATTTGGGGTTTGTATTAGAACTAGGGTTCTTAAGGGTCGTTAAATAACATAGGAGGGTGTAAAACAATAAATAAGATAAAAGGATAATTTAATTGGTTAACATGTAAATTTAATAAGGAATGTAGGTTTGTATATTTGGGATTTAATATTATAAATTTTTGAGGGTAGTTAAATAATATATTTAAACAGAATATTTCTTTTGTGGTTAAAAGACAATTTTCATTGGGGTTGGGAAATTTTGGACACCTAGAGTTAACATTTGTATAGGGTTCTTAAGGGTAGTTAAATAATATAGGAGGATGTTGAGAAATAAATAAAATAAAAGGGCGATTTAATTGGTTAAGGAGTAAATTCGATGAGGAATATAAGTTTGTATATTTAGGGGTTAATACTATAAATTGTTTAGGATAGTTAAATAATATATTTAAACAAAATATTTTTCTTGACGTTAAAAGACAATTTTCATTAGGGTTGGGAAATTTTGGACATCTAGAGTTAATATTTGTATGGGATTCCTAAGGGTAGTTAAATAATATAGGAGGATGTTCAGCAATAAATAAAAAAGAAGAGTAATTTAATTGGTTAAGGGGTTAATATTGTAAATTTTTCGGGGTAGTTAGATACATCTTCGTAGGGGGTACATTTTATGAGAAAAATTTGTACATTTTGGGATTAGTATTAGAAACTCCTGAGGGTTGCTAAATACCATATGGGAATGTAAAGTAATTTCTTTCTTATATATACAGAGATATTTAATTACGAGCTTAATTTTCATCTCTGTCTTAAATTTAAAGATTCGTTGGATCGGAAAGTGTCTTAAAAATTAGTTTGGAGTATCATTTTACGATAAAAGGGTTTATTTATAAATTACAGGGCCGAATTTAACACAGGTGAGCCCGTGTGAATTAGGCTAAGGATAATTTTCGGATCGGCGTTAGAAATTGGCTTTGCGAGGGTTAAATCGGTGTATAGGTAACAGGGGTGTGTTACGTCGAGTAGAAAAGCTCGTTAAACGGGTCCACGATTCTTCTTAATTGGGTTCATCGACGGCCCAATTATGATCCTAAGTATGAGACATTGCCAGCCACGCGGCCATGATTTATGATCCCATTGTTTGCAAGAATCTAACCGAGAAATTGGCGTTATCGAGCTTCACGCCCCTGTCCTTCCGGGGAAAGCGGTCTTATAATTCACGGGAATATTTAGGTGGTTCCTAGCCGACGAAATTTCCAAGACTAATCTTTTCAATTACTCAGATGCGATTAAAACATTCCCCATTCCCTGGAAAAAATTTTAATCTAACCTAACCTTATGACATATATAAACTACCCACTTTAAAAAAATATTTCACGTGGAAGAAAAGTGAAATAAAAATCACACGCTATTTTATTAAAAACACCGATTTCTATACTCAATTACCATCTAACCATCCCCTAAATCAAATTTCATTTTCGACAAAAATATTAAATTATAAATACACCAATTTTCACAAATTCAATATTCAGTGAAAATAAATAAAAACATGAACTTCCTTTCTTATAGAACATTATACTATAATTCTCCAAAATAAAAACCACCCTCCTCCAAAAGAAATGACAGCAGTAAATGATATATACACAAGAAACCTTATTGTCACAATTCAATTTACCCGGGACCATCCATCACCTAATCAACCCCGGAGCCCAAATTCTAAGTCCATAATACAACTAACTACTATACCCCGACCTCGTCCACCCTCCCCTGCGCCCTCTAACCCCTTAATTACTTCCACGATCCCGGACACACAATTTGCGCCATTCAGTCTGTTTTTCCTCGTGCAAATTCCACGGAATTCGCATCCTAGAACGGTCTGCACGCAAAACTCGCGTATTTGCGGAGCCATATTTTTTCCTGCTACCCTCTCGAACGGATGCACCCCGCGACGATGGTCGCGTAGGTCCGCCTCGAATTCACGCAGTTCCTTTTTCACCGTTCGCTGAAACGGACCGCGATTCTATGATATGCATATTTCGTGGCCGCGTTTTATCCGTCCACTTCTTTATGCATGCCGTATTTTTTCCGCGCAATACTCACCCCGTAAATTCGCTGTCATAGCAAATGGTCGTATTTCGGCCGGTGGGTGTACCCAAAATTTTTTAATACACCCCACCTATCAGTTATTTGGGAAGGTGGTAATGTTAGCGAGGAATCACTATGTTTCTTTCACCATTTGCACCCATTTTCTTCCCGATTTTGATTAATATGCGTAATTTATATTAACCCTCCGTGATGCTATGTGACTTAAAAATCGGATAATCGGATTAAATTAAATTAAATCGAATGAAATTAATCTTATTCTTGATAAAGCTCTGTGAAAATGATTGGAAAAATAGAAATAATTATAATAATTAATAGGGGTAATTTTTACAGCTCAGAGTTGAAATATTTTACTGACTATCGAGGGTTAATGATCTATAGGGTTGTTATTAATATAGAATATTAATATTTCACAGGTAGAAATTTATTTTATCTGGAAGGGGTTAAAACAATTTTGGGTCTCTTCAAAAAATGCCATAATTTTCTAAATAAATTCCTTAAAAAATTACAGGCTATGGCAAATAAAAATAAAAATTATTACACATGGGTGGGACATCATGGGTGGAGATTGCAAAGAATTTGGGGGAAATGATGGAATAGGGCTTGAGAAATTTGCTTAATTGTAACGCGAATGATCAACTACTCGATTTGCTTTACAAACTCGCGGCATAAAATTGAAAAACTGCGAAAGCTGCGGGAGCCTTTCGCAATTACGTAGCTTTTCATAGCCCATTACTCAGGGCTCGGCCCGTTTACCGAATTTCGACGCTGACAATTTAAAAATTATCTCGAGAAAGGCCAGACCGCGGCGCGTATCGTTCGCGACCACTCTAATTTACTACCGTGTGCATGCAGTTAATGTCGCAACACGGTATGACGTTGCAGCACGAAGGCAAACGAGCCTTAATGCTGATATCGCGACCAAGGCGGGTTTTCCCTATGCGACAAAAAGATTAAAAATAAAGGAATATTTCTGAAAAAAGAAATTCAGAGAAAAGGAAACATGAAGTCCCGACTATTCGAGGATTAACGAATCCTGAAAAAGAGACTGTCCCATTTTGTTGCATAATTACCGAGAATCCTGCGAGATAAAATTCCGACTGGCTGAAAGAATTCGTTTAAGGAAGAAAAAATTTACGGAAAATTGAATTAAAATGTTCGAACGAGATTGAAATATCGTCCAAAAAAACGGAAAATAAATCAGACTCTAAGAGCCAAAATTAAATATCGCAGAAAGTAATTTCAAAAAATATTCCATTTCGTCTAAAATACCTTAAAAGTTACTTTATATCAAATCTCTAACGCGCTGCTCCAAATTTTTTCCAGCCCCATACGACTCATTTGCAGAAGCTTCACATATGCCAAAGACGGAATTTTAAACCGAAGGGACCTCATAAAAGTAAAATCGAATAAACCACTGAAGAGAGGAATTTTTCAAATTTTTCTCGACTATAAAAT
>NW_016907987.1:77893-80099 GCF_001483705.2 Eufriesea mexicana
CAAGACCAACTGGAAAATTAACCCTTTGCAATCGAGGGGCGCCTCTCAGTCGCCATTTAATCAGATTCTAAACTACGTAAATAAATACGTAACTTTGAATAGAAGACTAATAGAATTAATAATTAGAAAATTAGTATAAAGATAAATAAATATTAAAGAATTAATAATTTCCCATATTGTTTGACAATTCCTCGATATATTCCTAAGAATAATGGAAATTTTATCGTGGCCCCCTGAGTACCTTGTACCATATACAAAATACGTGGTAATCAGAGTATTAATCCTTTGTAGTCGAGAGACGACCCTCAGACATTAATAATTTCCCATATTGTTTGACAATTCCTCGATATATTCCTAAGAATAATGGAAATTTTATCGTGGTCCCCTGAGTACCTTGTACCATATACAAAATACGTGGTAATCAAAGTATTAACCCTTTGCACTCGAGAGGCGACCCTCAGTCGCCATTTAATCGGATTCTAAAGATGCATGTTAATTAATATATGAAATTTGCAATTACCCAATGATGCGTGGAATATCGAAGTAAAATAATTCTACGTCTTAATTTGCATACGATTTCTTATTTATCGTTTTAGAAATATCGTCGACCTTATGGCAGAAAGTCTTCGAATTACTATAATATTTTCCTGCAACGAAAAAATCGCCGAGTGCAAAGGGTTAATTTCCCAGTTTGACAAGAGTAGCTTGTGCCTTCCCAGAAAATAACCCTTCATCCAGTAATTAGCATACACGAGTCGATTTTATCAATCACATTTGGCACGCACATTAGGGGGTGCGACGAAGGGGATGTTTGCACGATACACGGAGTCATTAATGGGATTTTAATATAACTGGAAACAAGATGGAATTTTAAGGGTTAATGGCTCTCCAACCCCCTACACGTGGATTTAAAATAATATTTAAAATAACACAGCGACGTGGAAATGGAACGAAATTTTTGGAAAACGGAGAAAATTAAATGAAATTTATGATGTGATACTGAGAGCTGGTCATGGAAATATTCCTATGGTTGTTTTAATTTTTTTAGCACATAGACAGGTGTATTTTTAATCATGGAATCATTGTGAATAGATACTACAGTGTATATAGTGACTATCTTAAGTTGAAAATAATAAAATGATAAAACGAAGAGAAAATGAAATGAAATTCACGAGAAATGACGAGTGAAGTGAAATTTACGATTTTAACGAATCTTTAACATTTTTAGAAATATCTGTTCGCGTTGGAAAGTGTGTTAAGCTTTATCGAGCAACTGTAATTGAACATAACGGAGATAAATGGGGTAATAAACTTCTGTGAAATTGACAACTAAAGGAAGTAGCAATATTTCTACAATCTACACTGTACCTCTGTCATTGGGATTAAGACAGATTGATCCTGGAAAAAGTTACACTTCTGAAAGTTCCAATTTCGGATAATGGCATAAATATAATTGGCTGACGCATTTATTTGTCACGGGGGAGACAAAAATAAACGGCCGAGAAGAAAGAACGATTACAAACGAAACGAGTTAATTGCTTTAGAAAATAAAATATTCCTGTCCTCCAATTTGAATATTTATATTTTATAAGAAACTACTATTTCACGTGATAATTAATTATCTTCACTATGAGTGTATTACATTTTTAAAAATATAAATATCGAATATTATAACAGTGTTAATATTATACACTAATAATTAAAGTAATTGCAAATTATACAAGATGTAAAGAAAAAATAAAATAAAATAAAAATTGTTTAGATAATCTATATAAAACATTTACATAATGTAACATTTCACGTGATAATTTTCCAGTTTGAATATTTACATCTTATAACAAACTAATATTTCACGTGATAATTAATTATCTTCACTATAAGTGTATTATATTTTTAAAAATATAAATATCAAATATTACATCAGTGTTAATGTTATATACTAATAATTAAAACAATTGCAAATTTTTCAGGGTATGAAAACTAAAATAAAATAAAATGGAAATCGTTTACATAATTTATATATAACATTTACATAATGTAATATTTCATAATTAATTATCTTCACTATAAGTGTATTATATTTTTCAAAATATCAAATATAACATGAGTGTTAATATTATGCACTAATAATTAAAGCAATTGCAAATTTCTCAGGGTATGAAGAATAAAATAAAATAAAATAGAAATCGTTTATATAATCTACATA
>NW_016907987.1:81103-99998 GCF_001483705.2 Eufriesea mexicana
ATGGTTGCTCGCACCAGAGGATCCTCTTTAGCTGGAAAAACAGAGAAAAGAATCCAGTTAATCGATTTTCGAGAATAATGTACTTCCATTCAACAGAAAATCGTGGATATCCGATTAAATTTAAAAATTGTTTAAGAAAAATCATTTTCCTCTATTTTGCACGTATATCCAACAGTCCAGTATATTTCTACCATGAAAAATTCGAATATATTTAAATCAAAACCCAGCCAAAAATGAATAAATATTATTCCATATATTTTTCCAAAAGAAAAAAATTCCTCATTTTTTCCAATTCTTTTTTTTTATCAATGAGGATAGAACCGGATCAAAATTTATAACGATACTAAAATTCAAGTGCATATTTAACCTTTTTAGTGCCATTAATTTCAGATCGTGCGACGAAACAGCATCCATTTGAACCTAATGCATACATTGACATTTGGAAGTGGACTAGAAGGTGGCATCGAAAAACGTCGATTTTAAATTCAAACATTCAAATGTCAATTTGAATTTCAAAGCTTCTCGATTTAAAATTTCGAATATTCAAACTTCGTTTAATCCCTGCTCCAATTCGTACTTCGCTCGGGAAATGATATCGTATGACCAACATATCTGGCCTAGTCATTGCGCCACTTCTGCACAAACTTCGCGTAACTACTCGGGGTACACTAAAATCCAATTTCGCGAAGAATTTATATCCACATCTCTGGAAAGTCCCTTAAAATCGCCGAGGTCGAAGGTGAAGGTCGAACCTAATTAATTTATTCGCCTAATTAACGCTGTTGCGGAAGGGGGTGGTAACTGTCGAAAGAGTGCGAAATTACCGTCGTTATTTTCGCGGGGCAAAATTTCCGGCAGAAAATTGATTAACATCGAGCAACGTCCACGCACCCCCCACCCCCTTTTAACAAATCGCATTACACCAGATGCTTCAACGGGATGCATTACTTTGCGATTTTGCGAAAATTTTCCGTGGCCGGGGAACGGTGACAAATGGCCTTTGGGGTGACTTGGTGCCTCGCTCTTCGAGGCCCACGGCTGAAATTTATTCGCTCGGTCGCGATACGTGTCCGGTAATATCGGCGCTGCGGTGCACTTCTGTCGTTGCTCCCATTCGTTACGCGAAATAACAGCAGGGCCTTCGTTATCCGGCTATTATCCAAACGGACTGCCCCCGCAATATTCCACTGTCTGATTTACTATTCCGGTATTCCACCGTCTGGACGGACCTGTGTTTGAATAGACTGTAGGGACGTATCCCTACCGACGGAAAGACACTTTTCCAGGCATAGCTACGGCAAGGGTCCCGAGTCAATGGGGGCCTGGTTTATGTCTTTACGGCCACCCCCCGTGACGCACGGACCAAGTGTTTGTGTTATTTTGTTCTTGTTGTTCTGTCAGTTTTTCGTGTCTCAAAACCAGTTTCCGCCATCCTACAATATTGTCTTTGTATTTATTTGGATATTGTGATTGGATACTGTGTGTGTGTGTGTGTGAAATATTTTGGAAACATTATTTAATTCTTGTCACCCCTTTTTATCATCGAGTGATCAAATTTGTAATTAGATATGTTTATATCTAGAATTTTTATACGTATTTAATTCTTGAACCCCCTTTTTATCATTGATCAAATTTGTAATTAGAGATAAATATATCTAGAACTTTTATACCTATTTAATTTTTGCCATCCTCTTTTTATCATCGAGTGATCAAATTTGTAATTAGATATGTTTATATCTAGAATTTTTATACGTATTTAATTCTTGAACCCCCTTTTTATCATTGATCAAATTTGTAATTAGAGATAAATATATCTAGAACTTTTATACCTATTTAATTTTTGCCATCCTCTTTTTATCATCGAGTGATCAAATTTGTAATTAGATATGTTTATATCTAGAATTTTTATACGTATTTAATTCTTGAACCCCCTTTTTATCATTGATCAAATTTGTAATTAGAGATAAATATATCTAGAATTTTTATACCTATTTAATTTTTGCCATCCTCTTTTTATCATCGAGTGATCAAATTTGTAATTAGATATGTTCATATCTAGAATTAAATACGTATAAAAATTCTAGAATTATTAACTAATTTCAAGATAAAAAAAGATTAATTATTTAATACTCTGCAAAGATTATCAAATAAGGGTGAGTTTGCGAATAATCAGGCTGAAGCTTCCACATGCATTCGAATATTATAAAAATTTTAGAATCACCTTTATATTTACATTTTATCACCCCTTTTTATCATCGAGTGATCACACTCAATTTATAATTAAGTTTAAATACATATAAAAATTCTAAAATTATTAAATAATTGCAAAATAACAAACAAATAATTATTCAATACTCTGTGAAATTTATCAAATAATTAAATCGAAGCTTTCACACACATCGATGAACTCTAAAAATTTTATATTTATCTTCATATTCTAGATATCCAAAGATCTCAGAATCATGTGTTAATTTCAAAATTGCAGCTTTTATATTGAAAACACGTAAAAATTCAAAATTTATCCGATAATTAAAAAATTATTCACCCATTTAAAGATCTTAGTGTCTTTCGACAATTTTAAAATTGCACCTGTTAAATCGTGAAATTATTTCGCAACTTCCAAACACCAGCTTTCACATTTGCAAGTAATAGAAAATTTGCAGGATATTATTTGTCGATAATTTTGAAGCAATTTGCCAGCATTTCATTCGAGTACGTCTCGATACATCGGATCGATCGGGATTTTTCCCAAAGCCAGCCAGCTATTTAATTCGACTAATGAGTTTTCGCGACATTACCATCCGCGAATATTCATTGGGCTTCGAGGACACGTACTAACTGGATTTACGCGTTTTGTTTCGAGGGTGAAAAAAATCTCGTAAATCTGCTCGAGCGTGCACAGATAAGACCCCCGGTTGTAAAGCGGGCGCGGGGAGGGGGTAAAAATGAGGGAAGATAAAAGAAGAACGGAAGCGAAAGCGGGGCAGGTCGCGGGGATTGCGGGGATCAATTTTATCGCCTCGAATGTTAAAATAATATCACGGGTAATAATTGCCGGTTAATCGGCGACGATAACCGCCGGAAAATGGCGGCTTCCAAACGGTTTTACGGTAATTTTAACGCGTTATTATTTCGCGTGGACGTTTAATGGCCCCGTAAATCTTCGTGAAACGCGTTTGAATGTCTGGTAATTCGAGAGAATACACTCGGGAATTTATGATCCACCGATTTCGAATTTTCCTGCGTGTTAAGAAAACCGTGGACTATTCGACTGCAAAAAATTCGACATGGATTTGGTTAAAACATACCGAATTTCGCCTCTTCTCCAAAGCTTTTTACCAAAAAATGGTATTAAATGGCAATCATTGTCACACTGAGATAATTTTTCAATGGAAACTCGAAATTTTTACCAAGGGGTTGAAAAGGGGTATTAAATAACTATTATAAACAAAAACTTATGCGTGACCCGTGATCCAACCCTTATATACTTTATATTTACAAATTAACACATATATGTAAATAATAATTATTTAAATCGCAATAATTCTACGAATAATTCCAATTCGTCCTAGCAGCGTCAACACGACTATTATCGATCATTCTTGCAGGCAAAAAGTATTGTCTAAAAATTACATTTCATATGCAAATAAAATTGCATATGAAACTTTCGATGAAAATTCCGATCAAAAATCTCGCGCGTTACATAACAATAAGAATATTCGCCAAAACGATTCTAAATTAAAATAAAATTTTCTATTCGATATAATCATCGAGGACAATTTGCTAAAGTGCATCTGTACGAGCAGGAGTCGTGGAAGCCCCCCCCATGCAATTCATCCCTGATAACTCCGACCGATTCATCCCCATTCGCGAAGCCACCCCCGTTAAAACAACTATCGTTGAAATTACCGAAATAAAATAAAAAAGGGAGAAATAAGTAAAAGGAGCTTGTAAAATTCCGATCTCTCCGTTCACTAAACGATTTCGAATACGCACTGGCCATGGTTAGTTGAACAAAGACTAAGAAAGGGGGAATCGAAGCGGAGGGACGCGATAAAGGGGTACGTCAACGCCTTTCGCGATTAACAGGCCATGGCTCGCATAATTAATGCGACTAACACGCGCCTCGGAGCGGCGAGCCGAGCGTTTATGCGCGTTCACCGTCGATTAAGTCGTAAATCTTTCGCGTTCCCCGCCTTTTCCACCCCTTCCGCACCCCCCAGTCGCGAAATTAAAAGGACCGTCGCGGAATTTTTCAACGGCGATACCTCGACCGGTCGTGCAGCGATAAAATATAGGAAAATATAATCGTCGTGCAACGACGAATATTAATCCGAACGACACACCCGGTACAGGGGGTTGTTTCCAGCCACGCTTTTCCCGTTGTTGGAGCAAGGAAGAATTACGAAGAGGGGAGTGTGTATTGCCGTTCGGTTGTCGGCTTTATGCAAATGGCTATTGGGATCTGTGTTCCGGGCAAGAGGAAGTATAAGTACCTTGTACGTGTACCTTGGATTTCATTGTTTGTGTACTTCTCGTTGAATATTTTTATTCCACGTTGTAGACGTGTTTGATATATTTATTAATATTAAATCTGACACTGGATTCAGAGGATTTCTGATCAGAAATTTTTGGAAATTGAAATTCTTAATGAATGGGCACAGGGGTGTAGGATTGCAATTTTTGAAAATGTATAGGGTGTCCCTTAATATCTCTGTTATGTTTTCCGACATGAAGAATGAAAAATTTGATACAAATAAGAAAAAAAGGGGGAGGGGGCTTTCAATAATTTTCAGTTATTTTTTTCTTCCTGATTTTCCATGTCATCCCTAATTTTTGGATATCTATAACATTACGTCACTTGAAAGATCCATGTGCCTGTGTTCTTTCAAATTTTTCCTATTTTCCTATCACCACAAAATCGCGTTCTATTAATAAATAGTTAAATTTCGCAGAATAATTATCGTTACTGAAATTGAATAAATTTTACTTAAATTTCTGAAAATACATAAGGTGTCTCTTAATATCTCTGTTATGTCTTCCGACATGAAAAATGAAAAATTTGGTACAAATAAGAAAAATGGGCGAGGGTGGGGGGCTTCTGCTTTCAATTATTTTCAGTTATTTCTTTTCTTCCTGGTTTTCCATGTCATCTCTAATTTTTAGATATCACGTGCCTGTGTTCCTTTAATTTTTTTTCATTGTTCTATTGCTACAGAATCGCATTTTATTCATCCTAATAAATCGTTAAATTTCACAAAATAATTATCGTTACAGAAATAGAATTAATTTTACTTAAACATACAATGGGAAATTTTAATATCGTTGTATTGCACATTCATAAATTTTCATACTCCCCTTGAATTTAACTTTTACCCGCGTTTCCGTTCTTAATTTCGTTTTTCCTCACTCCCATCAGAAGAAAAGAGAGCTCTCGGATAGGATCGCCTCTCTCTCTCGGTTTATTTCTTTATTCATAGCAGATTCAGCCAACTTATCTCACGCCTATCGACCAGGAAACGTTCCAATCCCACGGGCCGACAAATTACCCCACGTTTCAGCCCTCTAGCTCGAAGGAATTCCGCCCTAATCCGCTCGAAGACTGGCATTAGATCCCGACAAGGATGAAACAATATTATCGCTCGTGAAACGTAACGATGTCGTACGTATTACCCGTTTAATAAGTAATCCACGAAAGCACGCGTTTCAACATCGACGACCGCGTAGAATTTTTCACCGTAAATAGCAACGATATCGTCGACCACGAGTAATTAAACCCTTTGTGTGCAGCTTTACCGAGAGACAGGCTAAGAATATCGAATTTTTTCTCCCTTTCCGCATTTTCTCCGCGTACATTTTTACCCGCTTTTTAATTAGTTCCTTGTTATTCCTCGAAACGTGAAATTCGACTCTCTCCCCCCGTGCCCCTGTTTCGAAATTTACAACGAGAACCCTCTCCCAATTGTCAGCAAATTTCCGGTGAAACGAGATTCATATCCGAGAAGAATTTTCTGCAAAACATTGAGCAAGATTAACCACTTGCGTTGAAAAGGCGTGTCACGCACGTCGTAATGCTTTTGTCACAAAATCGTCAACGACGTGGCACACACGTCATAAGGCAATTGTCACGGAAACACTGAATCGTTGTGGCACACGTGTCTGTGAATTTCTTGCCAGCGTAAGTGGTTAATCCATTTGCATCCGAGCGCGGAATATTCCGCGAGCCATGACAGTCGTCTATCACCGAGCGCGGAATATTCCGCGAGCCACGACTGTCGCCTATCACCGAGCGCGGAATATTCCGCGAGCTACGATAGTCGCCTATCACCGAGAGCGGAATAATCCGCGAGCTGACTTTTTCCATTACCAGTTGCTGAATATTCTTCATATGCCACAGATCACGTTTGATCACTTTCGTGAGCATCTCATCTACATCGGTTCATTATATTCTTAACAAGTTTTACTTTTGTTGTGAAAATCCTTCTAACTGCCATTATAAGTAGGTGCTGATACGCGCGCGATGATACGGGCTAGTCAGTTGAACGTCGCTGATGCCTGAACACGGCACCTCAAGTAGAGCCATGATGCAAATGATTTAATGACTCGAATGAAATTGGGAAAAATTTAACGAGGAGGGGAATCATCGTGACAAATGACAGGGGTGGTTCAATGAAAGCAGGTTTCTGAATGAAATATTCGAAAATGGATTAGAGTATTTACGAGCTGCCTTAGTGACGGCCTTGATTTCTGGTTCCAAAGGTCTGATGCTTTCGTCTATTCGACCACCTGCTGGGCCTGACTTGACAGCTCGAGCTAGAGCTTGACACGCTGACCAAAGGATCTGAGCATTCGATGCACCCCTCTCTTCCTCCATGCGGGCTGAAATAGCAAATAATACAAAAAATTGAATATTTATACAAGGTGAAAATAAGAATAACACTTATTGCACACGTGTACGAGTATGAAGGGTGATCGATAAACTGCGTGTCAATTTTTCATTGTTATTTAGAGCACGTGACACGTGGTCGTGTTTTATGCAGGCTATTACGAAATGAAAGAATAATTAAAAATACCGAATATATGACACCTTTGACAGGTGTCGATAATTTACTATCAAATATTAATTTTACGCGTGTCGATAATTAAAAAAGGAATCTAAGAACGAAATATAAAAGAAATTAACTTTTTATTTACATTATATTAACGTGAAAGTACTTTAGAAAATTAGAAATTAAATTTTTAATCATCTCACGTGCAAAATCTTTAATACTTCGGAGCAAAATATATTTATTTTAATATAATAATCACGCAGCAGGGGCCAATTTACTAGAGTATTTAGAAATTTTCTTTTTACAGCAATTACGAAGAAAATTAATGAAAGTGCACTTCGCTGTTTATATATTAAAATTCTCAAACCGTGCTTTTTTCGTATCATTCGACCTTGAACCCATAATGAACATAAGTATAACTTTACACCGCGATGCTTCTCATCAGCATTCGATTAAATCGCACAATTTTCTTCGACATATTGGGTGTCCCAAAATTCACGGTTGTTCTTTCGTGTAGCACTCCATTTTTCATAATCCTGAACTGTCAACTGTCACGTTGTCATTTTTCTTTTCATTTCGTTGACAACACTTTACCGCACAAATGGCGCAAAATTCAAACCGCGCGTGAATTTTGGGACACCCTATATAATGCTATATTTCGCAACAAAATTTTTTAAAATTCTCGCGTACAACGTCCTTCCATACAACCATAGACATACACGACTTAGACCACTTTCAACATCGCCGACACGTATCCTGCATCCCTTTATTAAATTTCGTATCTCGAAGACGAGAAAAGTCGTAAGACGCGCGACAAAATAGATCTCGGTTTGAAAGCGCTCGAGTCCCGTTTATCCGTTTCTTATCTACGTTTCCTCCACCTGGAGGAGAGATCAGAGGATCGCTTGGTTTCGCTGTTAAATAATGGAGCCTCAAAGGAGCACGTTCGCGTTTCGCGAATGTGAGAGAACACCGGCGACGAATATGGAGGAAGCATCGAAAGAGTTTATGGACTCGGCGCCGCTGAAAGCGGACGGACGTGCAGGATATACGGTTTGAAGAGGCCGGGAACAGGAAATTTCAGCTGGAAAGCGACTGATTCGATGTGCCTTTTAACGGGACGGGGCTTTTTAGTCGACAGCCTTTCAAACGTATAATATCCTCTGAAGTATAATGTCTTCCGAAGTTACGCGCTGTGACAAGGAGCAGGCCGGCAAACGTCGCGACTGTTACGTAGGATGAAGTTGTTTAGAGAAAATGTGAGGGAAGGTGTCACAATCGGTAGGGAAGGAAAGTGAAATTCTTTTTGAAAGACGAAATCTGGGGAATTTTGGAAATCTTGATCGCGTAGGGTTGTCTTACGTTACACTGATGAATGTGAGCAAAGAAATTGATTATTTGAGGGGGTAAGAGAGTATTCGAGGATCGTATAATGATGTGATACGAAAAATAATATCGTTTTAAATGAGATCAGTGTGTGAAAAAGAAAATTATTTTTGAGAAAAATTTAGAAATTTGTTTATATATAGTACTGAGTATAGAAATGAAAATTAGGGGACTGTGCCACTCTAAATGGCACCCAAATGGTACCGAGTATAGAGAACTGTATTATTTATTGGAAGAAACATAGAAAAATATATGGTTGTAAATGGGATCACGTCAAATAGAAGAAAGGAAATTAATCTTAATTTAGAAAATATGAAATGTTGGTGTGTCACAAATTAAGTCAGAAGTGCAGGAAAATTTTTGGAGAAATATGGAAATCTGTAAGGTTATCAGTGATGAGAAATAAAAATAGAAAATTGAATTAATTCTTGGGAGGAATATCGAAAAATATATGACTGTAAATGGAACCATATTAAATAAATGAAAGGAAATTAATTTTGGGGAAAAATATGGAATGCTGGTAAGTCACAAATTAAATCACAAGTGCAGGAAAATTTTTGGAGAAATATGGAAATCTGTAACGTTATTAGTAATGAAAAATAAAAATAGAAAATTGAATTATTTTTTGAGAGGAATATAGAAAATTATATTGCTCTGAATGGTACTATATTAAATAAAAGAAACCAAATTAATTTTAGGGAAAAATATGGAATATTGTGTCACAAATTAAGCTACAAATGCAGGAAAATTTCTAGAAAAATATAGAAATCTGCGACGTCATCGGTGATGAAAAATAAAATTTTTCAGTAGTAGAAAATATAGAAAATTCCACTGCCATAGTCGCTATTACATAACTCCTTATAAAACCTGTTCGACTTGAATGATATAATTACATTATAATATTATAGAGACGATGAGAAAAGAATGACTACTTTAAATAATGGTCAAACATCAACTACATAGTTCATATTATAGTCGTCATACTTTTTATACTCTTTTATGAAGATAATCGCGAAACAAACTATTTCTGCTCTAAATACTGACCAGCTTCTATTTCTGCATAGAAAAAACTGCCTGTACATTAAATATGGGTTATACCATAATCGATATTATCAATCACTATATCACCTGACTCTCATCAAACTGTATAAAATATATAAGAAACCAAATCCATGTATTTTTATCCAATTACAATGAACAAACAGAGCACCATTTTCAAATAAAAATTCCAATTAAAAGGACCTTACAAAAACCAACCCATTAATACTCCCCACCTCAATTTTAGGAACAAATCGATACCCTTTCACACACCCTCTGTCACAAAAAAATCGAAATCAAAAACAGAAAATCAAATGGAAACCACCCCCAATGCGTAATTAACAACCACCCCTACCTTAAAAATATTACACTGACCAAGAGCAGTATCGGATTCTTGTAACTAAATTACAATTAAATTACTCCTAATTAAATAACTTATTATAGATCTAAACGATGAATATATCATTAAATAATTTTTATTTATTTCAAAATGAACGAAATGATTACATCTTCATATTAGGGAATTGAATATATTAATATTAATCCTTTACACTCCTTTGTCGAGTGTGAGTCTCTTGATTCTTTTGATTCTCTATTTACTGGACAAGAAAAAAGAAAATAAGAAACCACTTGAATTGCTTAAATTTGAAATATAAATTACAACAATGTTTGAGCGCCATATTTAATATAATGAGTAAACAAAATTTTTTAAAATAAACAGCAGTCGAGGAACTGTCCTGTGAAGCAAATTTCAAACAAAATACTTAAAATAGTAGGGAGCTATTCGTAACAGAATTGAAAAATAATTCGGAGTGCAAAGGGTTAAAATATACTAAAATTACCGAATTTTATTAATTGATCTAATAAAGAAGCAACCCTTATTATACACCATCCATTCATCGAATCATCCCGATTCCACAATCGTATTTCCGAAGCACGATCACCGTTGCGAAACGAGAAAAGGGAAGAAAACAAGGCGGCAGAGCTCTTCATCGAACTAACCGGTGCTTCTGACGGTGCAGTATGGGGTTGAAGAAATAAGGAAACAGGTCGACCCATAAATCAGCCAAAGGGTAAGCAGGAATCGAAGCGAAATAAATAACGGGGTAAGTTCGTCGAGTTCTGGCTGGTCGTGTCTCGACACAGCTCGTGCAACCCTCGAAGGAACAACTTACCCCCGTTGCCAATTTCGCGGTCATTCCTCGAGGAACCCCAGTTCAACCGATGGAATCGACGAAATAGATGTTTATCGGTCTTCCTCCTGCCTAATTTGCTTTTGTCAAGATTCTCAGCTCGGGAAAATCTGTTTTACGGAGACTAAGTGCTGTTTGCGAGAGGGTGAAGAAGAAATGAGTCGAGAGAACGATTTATTCGAAATTTATTACGTAGTGGAATACTTGCTAAATTTTTCCAGTGGTATAATAATTTTTCTTCTCGTACATTTAATATCAGAAAAATCAGATATGCTTATATGGACACGGGGGTGGTTACTCAGGGTTGTAATTATTATTTTTATATGTTTAATTATTTTTTAATAGGAATTTTGAGATCGCTGAATAATCCAAGACGATTCTAATATCAGATACCAGGTGTAGATCATTGAACTAATGACAAAATTGCACGAACATCTAGTGACGAGGGTGAGAATGATGCAAACATAAATATATTACCAATAGACAAATATTATACAAATATAGTAATATAATAATTATACAAATATACAAATATAGTAGAAACAAGTAACAGATTATAGTGTTCATAGTATATCACAAATGGTGAATAACTATGAAATAAAATATCAGGAAAAGGTTGGCATAACAATATAAAGCAATTTTGTCATATAATATAGGAATTTGCGAAGATAAGGAGTATTAAGGCTCCTTATATTATAAGTAATTCGACGAGATTTATCGGGATTTTTAAAAAATGGATACAGGTTGGAGGAAATGAAACGCATTTAAAGTCTAAAATAACGTGTTCGAGATGATTCGGCCGAGGCCGTGAATAATTAATTCAGCCTCGTTGCTGGTTTAATTACTGCAGCGATTGAAGCTCCACTTATGAAACTCGTTAGATACGTGTTTGGACGACAGACGGACGTTCGATAGGCTGAATCAATCTATTCGTTAGTCGATTCGAATTGTAATGAAGGATTTTAGTTTAATTTTCTGCACATGATCCAATGTAATATCCATGTATCCGCGCACGTATATCGCTTCTATTAATAACCAAAATAATTAAATCCCTGTTGCAAGCACTCCGTATTTCCTGTTCTACATTTTCGACATGAATCCAACAGCCCTTCGCTTATAAATTCACTCGTGGAACATCCTACATGTGCGTAATATAAAAAAAAAATTATTTTAAGAAATAAATCGCGAGCGAAGTTTTAAGTACAAAATGAACGAAAATACTAACGAAGTAATAATAAAAAAAATATCAAAGAATACCAAAAAAATATCAAAATCAAATAAATCCTAGAACTCTACAAAAATTACTTCTTTGATAAAAAAATTATTTTAAGAAATATATCGCGAGTGAAATTATGAGTACAAAATGAACGAAAACAGTAAGGAAATAATAATCAGAAAATACCAAAAAACACCACAAAAATAACAAAAATTCCAACGATATGATAACCAAAAAAATACCAAAGACAGATTAATCCAAGAACCCCACAAAAATTATTTCTTTCGTCTATAAAACCTTCTATAACGAAATTAAAAATAGGAAAAAAAGAAAAGGAATTCAAACACAAGGCGAGATAAAAAGCCCAAATCTCTGAAACCTCAAAATGGTTCCCCCTCTAACACCAACGTCCCTTGGAAGACCGAATAATCGACCATTCTCGTCAAAACGAATTGAATTTCCCGACGGAAACCGCGATCGACCACGGATAGATCGATGAACTAGCCCTCCCTTCCACCTCTCGAGATTCGATCGTCTGAATATCGCGAAAGCCTCGAAAAGGTGGCGCGAACGGGACGGAGGATGGAAGGGGTGGGGCACTTTGCCGGAAACGGGGTTACTTCGACGAAGTTATCCGGATTGACGCGTATAATAAATCACCGGGGTGAGAGCACTTGATCCAGATAGATCTCGTTTTTCTTGCGGCCGACATTAACGACAGGCTTGACCGGTGGAACACCTCGCAGGGGTTAGTCGATTTGCAGTTCATCAATTACGAATTGCAATAGATTGGAAGGCGAGTCTCTTGTGTTTGCGGAGTCTCTAATTAAACTTCGATCACCGACGAGATTCGGATGGCGGCAGAGGCTAACCGGAAGTTGAGGATCCAGGATATTCTTCTGATGTCTCCTGGAGAGCAGTTGGCAACTGAGAAAGGAGAAATCGATGTCGCGAAATTTCCTTTGCCTTTTTTACAGAGAACTAGAAGATAGAAGGGAAAGCCTCGAGTTTGAACTTTGGTGCTGGGATAATTGGTTTACCGAGAGAAATGGTGGAAAGAAAAATATATTTCAGAGTTTCATGACTTAGAACTCCACCTTTATCCTGTTTTATGTAACACAGTTGAATTGGAAACCTTTTTCCAGTTTTCTAGAACCAATAAAATGCTTTTTATTAAAAACTACCCTTGGCAATTTTCTTCGACTAGTAAATAATAATCCAATGTTAATTAAATAATAATGCAATGTAATTCCTGAATATAATAGAAGAAAAATTTACCTGTCCTATAAAATGAAATTGAAGATGAAGTATTTTCTTTTTCTCATCAAAAATTTATAAAAATTTACATGCTACCTTTTAATTTTATTAGAAACGTATCTTCGATAAATTTTATAATTGTACAACCTTATTCTATACAATGACCAGTGATCTCCTCGTATTCCCACAGAGCATACGTTCGATTTTCTTCGACTATTAAATAATAATGCAATGTTAATTAAATAATAATACAATATACTTCCTGAACTATAATACAAGAAAAACTGACCTGTCCCATAAAATGAAATTAAAGATTGAGTATTTTCTTTTTCTCAAATTAACAAAAATTGATAAAGTTGACATGGTCTGCTGTCAATGTGTATCTTTTAATTTTATTAGAAACCAATCTCTGATAAATTTTATAATTGTACAACCTTATCCTATACAATGACCAGTAATCTGCTCGTATTCCCACAGAGCAGACGTTCCAGTTGTTCGTTAGATTTACTATACCCCCGAGAAAAGACAGGCAAATCCAAAGGGCTGAAACTTCAGACCTAGCTAGTAGAACTATCTTAATATAATCAGACCTACCCAACAATCCCGCAAATAATATTCCACACTACATAACGTCAAAAAATCCTCGCTGTTTTACCAAAAGGATTAAAAGGAACACTATAACATCCATCAATATCACAGTTTGGCTAAGCACCTAATCAATTTCCACGATAAAATCCACCTAAACACCTGTAACCCCTCGCAGAATGAAAATAGAAGCGGGGCAACTTTCACCACAGCACGCTTCATCCCTTAATCGCCCATTAGCTGACATTACGCGAGATTTCAGCCGATAGTCTGCACCAGTTGCGGCAATTATTCGAAGCTTTTTATAGCGTTCGCCAGAGGATCAACGTCGGGTGTGCGAAACGTTCCGCGTGGTCGTTTCGCGACAGCCCGTCCCCCAGAGGGTTCGCGGATGATCGAAAAACTGCACTGGGGTAAATTAAATTAGACGGTCGAATTTCACAGATCGGTACGCGTCACTGGCCCCTACGAATCGTCCCGTGTCCAAATTGTTTTCCGAAATGACACAGATGAAATCTCCCGCTGAAACTGCGGTTCCCTGCTTTTTTTTCCACCGTTTGTCCGCCGATTGTCCAACGTTTAACTAAACATCTACCTACAGCACGATCCGTGTATTTTTCCAGGAAATAGCTTTTTGGAAAAAGTGGTAAAAGTGGATTTAGCACGGATCGAACGGGGTGATCGCGATAGACAAAGACACGCTTGTTTGGCATACTTTTGGTTTAGAGGAAGGGTAATTTCAACCCCTTTAATAACTCTTTGCACTCGACGATTTTCTTGTTAGAAAGAAATAATAATTCCAAAACATTCTGCCATGAAATGGACGATATTTTTAAAACGGTGAATAAGAAATCGCGTAAAAATTAAGACGTAGAATTATTTCAGTTCAACATTCTACGCATCGTTAGGTAATTTTCAATTTGATATATTAATTAACATCGATCTTTAGAAGCAAATTAACACTTTGACTACCACGTTGGTCATTATATGAAGGATTGGAAATGACTATAGGGTTGGAAGAATGTCGGGGGAGGACCTCCGTGAGAGAAGACCCCCCACAATAATCTTATTTTATTCTATTAAGAAGCCAACAATACTATCTCGAGTCAGTCCACCCAAAATCCGATCCTTCATATAAAACCCTACAAAATTCATCCCTGTCTTGTTCCAAAAATACAAATTTTCACAGTCGAAGAGGGGTGAAAAATGGGTGCTTTTCGACTTTTGAGGCTGGGAATTTATAAATGCTTTTCAAAGAAAATTTCCGTTTATTTCTTAGCCAGACGAGTGAGATGGGATCATGCGAATGCTTGCACCTTACGGGTTCTACTTCCATCATCCCCTGCCGGTCGTTTCGCGACGTTTTCCGTCGCATAGACGGTTACATCTTTTACGCGACGTTATTACCCCAACGAAATTAGGCGCCTTTGCAGCCGGAACGTGGAGAACGGTGGAAGGAAACGCGAGGAACAAGGAAGAAATTCAGTGGCCTGTTTAGGACCCCTTTTACTACGCTGATCTCGGTTTTATTAGCGGCAGTTTCGTCGTTTACGTGACAGCGGAGTGAAATTTTATTTCCGCCAACTGGCTGCAGTCCCGCTGATGCTTTCCGTGCTGTGGTTAAAAGTTTCGCGACGTGCAAATAACGGGGTGAAACTTAATCGAACAAATCGGGGGTGTAAACAAACGAAACGAGAAAGTAAACAATCCCGGAGAGAATACAAACGAATAAATAGGGAATAAGAACAAACTAATTGAGAGTGTACATAAACGAAATGAGAAGTGGACGAGTGGAAACAAATAAACAAAGGATGTAAACAAACGAACAGCAACGTTAGAATTAACAATTCTTAATTAACGAATTGACAATTTGAAACCCCTATTTTTAACAAAATCATTTTTAACATACTCGTAGGTTACTTATTAATGAGTTATTAATAACTCATGCTATTATTATTAGAAATACTCCGATCTAACAGGAATAACAAATATACTGCAACATCCGTATAATAACATTTGTGAATGCTTTTTCTCATTCTCCACTTGAAAAATTCGAAAATTTCCTGTAGGATTACCTCCAAGAGATTCATTCAGATGCTCTGCGTCATAAACTAAAGCAACTCATAGCTCAAACAAACTTGGAACAACGCAGTGGAACCAAGTACCCAATCTCAGTAGAACAGATCAATGTTTGACCAAACGGGCATCACCCCTGGGAACAAACAACCCAAATCACATGGCGAACAAACTTCGTGCGACGAGGTCAAATCAGGGTACCTATATTTCAGCGGATCAGATCGAAGTTCGAGCAGAGTGTATCACCCTCGGCGACAAAGAAGTCGTAGAAGGGTGTTGACGACGCAATCGCTCGGTAAAGGTCGATAGTAACCCGATTATGGATACAAAAACGAGCTGCTGCCGCCTAAACAAACGCCATCAAATGGTTCGCGAACGACTATCGAATCTGTTTTCTTCCGGCCTGACAGGGGGTTATTCCCGCCGCTCGAACGAGCACGAGCCACCCAAGTGGAACAACCGGACGAAAGGCCCGGCCAGATTCGAGCGTGTACGTCGTGGAACGGACGAGATTACGTAATTATGCGGATGCAGCTCCACGCTGTTTCCCTTTGGACCTGGTCCGGCCTCGACTACGCTTCGTGACACTAATCGCGGCTTTGGAATCGCGATCATCTGACAGGCAACTGGACCACCAAGTTTTCCGTTGTTTTCCAACGATCGCGACCGTAACTGAGAATCTTATTCGGGCTGAATAATTTTAGGGACTGGAGTGAAACGTATGCAATTGCGTAGGTAGATTAGGTATCTTCGTATTTCTATGAAAATAAGAGAATAATACCGAGAAATATAAGAATATACTAAAAATTATTAGCCTTTAGGTAGTAGAAATTGATGGTAACAATTAATATCGTTAGTGGCTTTGAAGTACGTAAATTTCAGGACAATTATAAAATATACAATGTATCTAACCTTAATTTAGAAGCTTTAGCATTGCCAAAAGAGCACAACCTCCTTGAAATAAGTATAGAGATAATAATAATAATTTATGAGTATACTGAGAAATATTTAAGTACCCTAGAAATTATTAGGATTAGGGTAGCAGGAATTGTGGGTAATAATTAATATCGTTGGAACTGGTGCCTACTACCTTCGAAATAAGTAAATTTCAGTATAATTATACAGACAATATACCTAACTTCGAAATAATTATGAAGATGATAATAATAATAATAACAATAACAACAAGAATATTTTATTGCCAGATAGTAGACCCCTAGTCTGAAGAATTTTGATATCGTGTAAAAAGTAAGCGAATTTAACAAACATAGATTAAAATTTGTTGCACGTTATAGTTATCGAAGAATAATATACCTAAATATATTTATACAAGCTCTGATAAGGAATCATCCCTTATACTAGTGCCTTCGAATTAACCCCAAGAGACTACCCAAAGATCCACGAAATCCGTCAAGATCGTTTGCAATTCGTCTGAAAGAACAAAATGGTGGACCGATTATATTTTAGCGTGAAACGGATCGAACGTTTTTCTTTTATTTCTCGATGACGTCGAGGGGAAAACCCTTCACCCTTTTTACTCGGGGCGTCTTCATTTTCCAGGCTCTTATAATCGTCCGCTATCGCGGAACGGAACACGTAAATAAGAATAAACGCGACGTTCAGGAGGGTTCTTCAGTATTCCCGGACCCGACATTCTCATAAGCCGCAGTTTGCTTATCCGATGAAAGCGCCACGAAGGGTGGCCCGGGGGTGAGGGGGGCGGGGGTAAAGAGAGGTTGCACACTGCGTTTCCAAGGATTACTGTCTCGGGGAAATCAACGCGAAACCGATTCGTGCTGACGTTCGACCACTTTCTCGGGATTTTATCTCGTGTACGGATGCATCGGCATGAGGGGTGGAACAGGGGTGTGTTCTCGCGCGTGAATTAATATCGCGGTTATAGTTAAAACACCGCGACAAGTGAAGCAACCTACCATTTTCGTGCTGCAATCAATTAGCGGGTTTCGAGGATGTTGAAAAATAATCTTCCAGGGTGAAATTATTGGTGGATAAAACAGAAATATTTGTGGTCCCTCCTTCTGAGTAAAATTGACGAAAAAATTGTACAATTTTGTACTTATAATTCTTCTCCATTTGTCCAATAATACATGCCAGTAATTACGAATTATGGAATATTAAGCTTCGTGTTTTAAATACATTGTGAATTGAAAAATTAATTACAAAACAATCTAGAAAAATGAAGGTTAAGGTTCTTCTGCCATTTTTGCAAAAAATAGTCTCATTTTATTGCAATATCAACAAATGCGACACAAAATGAGTAATAAAATTATTTCTTTTTTAATTATTAAATTATTTTTAATTAATCATTTCTTTTAAAATTATTTCTATTTGGATTTTAAAATTGAACCACTTTTATAATTATTAGCATAATTATACCCTTCGGTATGCAAATGCTCTTGCAAAAGGGTCTCAAATTAAACCGTCTATTAAACCTATTATCGAATTAATTCTTTACCACCCCGTTCATTGAATTTCCTCAATTTTCAGGCAAGAATTGCCCGTCTCGTTTCATACACGAGCATTAGAGATTGCGTCTGCACTTGGACAGCAACTCGCCTGCCAGCGTGACATGACCATTTGGGGGTAAAAGCCGCTGCCGTTGCAGAGGGTAGTGCTCATTGTTTATGAGGCTGGTACGCGCAAAACCGAAGTTAAATCGGCGAGGGATTAAGCTCGACGAGCTGTAGCCTGTCCGTGTGACGTTTCACGCTTCGAGGGCTTCGAAAATTTCGATAGGTGGGCCCACTTTCCACACCCTTACCCCCTTTCTCCGCCATCTTGTGCCATTTTTCCCATTTTCCCATCCACCATCGCGTTTTCACGATTTCGTTCGCCTTTTCTTCCTTTTAGCATCGCGAGTCTTGCTTCTTTTGCCGGTTACGCGAGAATTTCAGGCATCTTTCATATTCACCTCTATTGCACGTTCATCCCCTCCCTGCCTTCCAATTTAGTCGTTCCACCCTTCTTTCAGCTGCTCCTCCTTTGTTACTCTCGCTTTTACTACCCCTGTTTGTCAGGTTATTTTCCTCTGTTCCGTGTCTTTTCCACCCATCAAGCCCCCGTCGTGCTTTACC